>NC_142931.1:46390915-46400915 GCF_046866305.1 Octopus bimaculoides | reverse complement strand
ATCAGCTGTACATGCTGGTTACAAGTCTAAGAACCCACACACCTTCTCGAATTATCCATGAGCATATTGGCTACAAGTTCTCTACCTTAATGATTTCTGTAAACTGAATGGATTGATTTGCATATTTAACACTTTGTGACAGATAGTTCGAATACTGAATTTGCGTTTAGTTTCATTGCTGTAATATAAAATATATCGAAAAATATTTTGCCAACACTGTAGATTATGGCGAAGGTAAATATTGCTTCTATATATAGTGTATGGACACATATGTAATATAAACAGATGTATGCTTAAATAAATGTTCTCTCTATATATACTACTTATGCATGTATGTTGTAGTTTTGTTCGGGAAAACAGATGAAGCCCGAAGCAAATTAGAGAACTCAATGCTTTTAAGCCGACTATGTACATACTTTGTTGTTAACAAAATTACTAACTGTTTCTCTCATTCCGCAGTTTGACAAGCGTTCTTGTCAAATTTCGACAGAGAAAAACAGATAGTATGTGTATCACCTTCGATTTTTACATATAATATATATAGGTATCTGTGTGTGTGTGTGTGTGTGTGTGTGTGTGTGTGTGTGTGCGTGTGCGTGCGCGCGCGTATGTATATATATAAAGGAGAGTGTCTAAAATAAACTGCATTATAATTTCTAAACGATACCATTGCAGGAGTTTTGGTAGTTCACTTTCAATAAAACCATAAACAGTCGCGTACTATCTTGACAATTAGCATAATTTGTTTCTTGTAACCTAATACGCTAACTTTTCTCTAAGTAGTCATAATAAAGCAGACAAACAAGACGAGGATGCCTGGAAACTATTTTAATGGCAGGATGTATATCAATGAGTCTCCTCTTTGATTATTCCATTAAAATCTTTAGTTGTGTGTTTCTAATGAAAGGAAAGCCGTAACAACATACGGGACTGATTATGGAGTTTTCTATTCTACTTGTGATTGTATTGTGTGCACAAAACTAGGGTTTTCACTTCATGTATGCATTACATCTGCTCTGCTGTCTAATTTGAAGGTATTGTAGATGACGATGAGTACCTGTTACGTTTACCAAATGCAATAGACCACAGCTTTGTGGTCCAACGAGAGCATTAGCTAGTCTTTCCGGGAAACGCTACATATTGTTATTTACAGAGCGATGCTGTATTTCTCTTTACACAACCTCCGTACTCAGTCGTGTCTACGGGAAAGCCTGCTCACTACACATGTAAATAAATATATGCACACATATACGAAAAAGACACACACACATATATAGAAAGAGAGGGTACGCGAGAGAGAGGGGTAGAGAGAGGTCCGACATTTGCGTGAACAGTCACACACACTCACCTACACACTCATATGTGTGTGCGAGCACGCGTGCGTGTGTGCACGAGTGTGTGCGTGCGTACATATGTGTGTGTATGTGTTTAAGTGTGTATGCATGCATATAAAGAGATACACATCCGTATGCGCACTTATAAATACACATATTCAAAGTAGTTTGTGAGAGCATGAAGTTATCTGTGTAACGCTAGATGCATATTGTTATTATTACGGATACGTTTCATGAGTCTGTTACGCTCTGATTCCATTACATTTGAACATGATACAACAAGCTATAGCATATTTTCAAACGTAGTGACACTATTAATATGAATTCATAACGATATCCTATATGACCTGCGTTTATGCATAGTTGGGAAATGGGATTTTTATAGCTCCAAATCCAAGCGAATGTCCAATATACTTTGATGATCGATACACGGGTAGTTGGAAGTTTAATCAATCCATCGATAGCTTTATAATCTGCTAACCAAACATATGCAATGATATTTTTAGAAAATATAAAGGTTGTTTTATGCATATTTACTTATAATATATGTATATTTGTATGAATGTCGGTATGTATGTATTTTTTTATCTGGAAATCGGAGGAAACAAGTTTTCCACCCGTGATATTCTCTCCTATTGAAGTCAAGACTTCTTCTCGAAGAGTGAAAATATTAGTAAGAGAGAAAATATTAGCATATCTTCCGTATTTCATTTCTGGAAAAAAAATCTATATCTTGTCATATACATATACATATACATATACAAATATACACGGCGGGCTTCTTTCAGTTTTTCTCTACCAAATCCACTTATATGGCTTTGGTCCGCTTGAAAACTCGTAGCAATAGAGGACTATATCGAACGCTCCTTTATATTTTCTAAAAATATCATTGCATATGTTTGGTTAGCAGATTATAAAGCTATCGATGGATTGATTAAACTTCCAACTACCAGTGTATCGATCATCAAAGTATATTGGACATTCGCTTGGATTTGGAGCTATAAAAATCCCATTTCCCAACTATGCCTAAACGCAGCTCATGGACTTTCCTGTGGCCAAAGATTGAAATGGAATCCACCGTCTCCCGGTTTGCGTCTTTTGTATATTGAATACCGTCATGTCCAGTGTGAAAAACTCCAAAATTGATCCACACCCAATCCCGCTGTCTTAAAGGGAAAACGAACGGCTGTTTTGTCCGTTTCCGCATGCGTAGATTTATAGTAAATGAACAAAAGGACCACGACATGAAACTCGATATGCTGAAAATAACTAAATGTCCGGAAAATTTATTGTTGTTGAGGGTGCGTGCGCGCAACAATTTCTACAGCATATCCGAATGAACAGGGAAAGAAACACACAAAATATATTTGACATATCTGTCGTATACGTCGGTTTTGTTTTTTCGCTTGAAAGGTAAACGGTTCTGATAAAAGCAATTATTTTTCTGTCAATTTATTAGATTAATCCCAACAAAATACTACAAGTTTAGTCACTGGCTCAGCACCTATGTTAGTACTCTTCATTCCAAAATAATAAAACTTTAACATACTTCCAAAATGGGACTTAATCCATGTGTATCGCGTGCATATGTGTCTATGTCTGTGTGGGTTGGGGTGCGCAAGAAAAACATTTACGCAAGTGTACTCATAAAATTTCTATTAAAGTAAGTTGTCTTTATATGCCACGCTTGTATTTCTCCATATAAATGATAGCAAAGTGTGTATGAAATGAAATTAAAATCCTGGTTCAATGACAGATCATTCAAGTGACTAAAGTTTTAATGGTGTTGGTAACAATATATTCTCTCTTTTAATTGAATATTGAAAAAGTGAGAAAATGCAAGGGAAATTAATTTTGGCGGTAACGACTAAACCCCTTCATTCAATATCACAATTTAAAAAATTCAGAGGTGTAACATTGTGCAAGTTCATTTCTGTAAATGTACCCACAACCACAAAAATTCTAAGGACTTTTAGCTGTTATTTTTAGCATATCGTGTTTCGTGGTGAACCTTTTGCTTTTTCACTATAAATCTACGCATGCGGAAACGGACAAAACAGCCGTTTATTTTCACATTTAGACAGTGGGATGAGGTGTGGATCAATTTTGAAATTAGAATTTGTTTCCGCCAACCATATTCTTAATCTCTGTATTTTTCCACGAAGATTGAAAAAAACTATTTCGATAAAAGTTAAAAATTAAAAATTTGGGTGTGGGGAGGAATTTAAAAAGTTGAAAAAGTGTTTTTTTGCATATTCAGAATCTCCGTCATCGAAAACAGGAATCCGGTGAAAAGATAAAAGGAAAAAAGAATCGGAAAGGTCTGTTTTTTGCGTGGTGACTGTCCTCCAGTTCCGAATGGATTAATATGATTTTGCCTAGAAATCACGTTTTCAAAATTATAATTTCCCACTCTCCACCGAAATTTCCTAATTTTAAATTGTTTTTCGAATTTTGTATGTTATCCACGTGGAAAAATAGAGATTATGAATATGGGAAATAAAATTTGTTTTTGAAAATTTAATTCTTCTGAAAGAAATACTGAATGCCCCTTCCTCCGCTTCACCTGCTTTGGGCGAAATGCAAATGTCCTATATGGAAAACAGGAATGTGAGTAAATTGAGGAGAGAAATATAGTGGGGGCTGTAACTGTGTGTGTGTGCGCGCACCAAAGGAAGTTATTTTTGCATACCTTTCTTAATTCCAATTAATTAGTGCAAAGTTGCGAATGGTTGACAGCATGTCTCCGTACATTATAATCAGAAATTGAAAGAGAGAGATAATGCCTAATTCTACGCATGCGTGAAACATGGGATAAAAGTAAAAACGAACTGAAAACTTGCAGGAAACAACAACAGTTCTGGGGTTGTCAGCGTCCCCTTCTAGCCGCTTTTCCCCTCTTTTTGTGCCGGTTTTTTTTTCATTTTCAACTATTAAACATACACAGGGTATGAAACATCAGCGACTATCTCTCACTCGCTATCTGTCTTTCAACATTTCCTATAAAAACTTGTTTTCTGTCGCTATTTCTTTTTCTTGTCTTTCCGTCTTTTTTCTTATTTTGCATTTCTATTGGTCATTTCATAAAAATTTATTTCTTTATGCCTTGAAGAGAGCAGAAACTTTTCTTTTTATTATACAAAATATGATAACATATAGATTTTCCTATACTTTGGTTATATATTTCTTTTACCCCTGTACCCTTAATGCCCATTTAGATCTCATTATAATGTCCTCTGTTTTCTATTGTAGGCCCTTTTAACTGAAAATATTAAAAGAGTTTATGTCACCCCTACTCTTAGTCTTTCTGGCTTTATACTGCTATCTTACAGACTTCTTCCGAGATTCGTTTCTTTAGGTGATCATAAGGAATTTATAGCCATACTGAATTAAGGCTTGGAGGAGTATCTGACAATATTCAATTTATTACCAGCAGCTAGAACTTAACTGACAACTCCCAGTGGCTTTAAGTATTAGTGGACGTAGTATACTAGCTGTATTAGATCTTTTGATGGTGATAAGGAAATAAATAAGAATTGTAGCTAAATTACCATCTCAACTGTTATTCTCTTCTGCCACTCCAAATTTTAGTTGAGATATTTTTCTTTCTACGTTAATTCTGCTACAATAGTAGCAGCATGTAATTCTTTCATTTTCTGGTTCTGATTAAATATTTGCTAAAAATTATAATGGAATATCTTGTATGTTGAAAACCTGTTTTGCATCCGAAGTTGGCGGTAATATTTCAAATTGATGTAATGCTTCTATTGTTCAATTAAAAAGAGCCGCCTGAAACGGCCGTAATGCACTAATACCTTGACAGCCTTGTTACTTATTTACTTTTTATTCACCTTACTTCGAGCTGTACGGATAATACTTGGTGTCTCAACTTAAGTACCTAATTCAACTGAATCTTAATTATATACATGTTCAGTGGGTCTGTGTATATCTGTGTTCAGGCGTTCGATCATCTGAACTAACAAACTCAAAATTCCTTCAGTTAGCACATACGTGGTTGAATACTCCACAGTGTGACAAAGTGGACCATAAGTATATTGATACAATCCATTCGACAGGTGTACGTACATTAGATAGATAGATAGATAGATAGATAGATAGATAGATAGATAGATAGATAGATAGATAGATAGATAGACAGATAGACAGACAGACAGACAGGCTGACAGATGGATGGATAGAATTTATTTGCAAAATTTAATTTTGAATAACTTTATTTTAAAACACAATTCGCTACTTTTTGAAAATATGGATCTACTTTTATGACTGATCTGATAACTGTATTAAAGGGTGGTATGTGTGTCGTGCAAGCGTATACGACAATAAATTAACACGATAGTTTTGTGGAGAGGCACAAAACGGGCAAAGATAGAAGAGACGAGTGTCAGAAATGTTTGGACGGAAGTGATATAAGCGTAACGGGCTTTAATGGAGAGAACTATAGTAGGGATAGAAAAGATGGAGTGAATATACGATACATATGTAGGTTCATGTTGAAGTGTGCTACTAAGTTCGTCCAAATCAGTCTACCGAACTGTTTTCTTATGGCTACAATCTACGATGTTTTATGCAGCGTCTTCGAGATAGTCGATGCAGAATTCTAAGGGCGAGTTTTGACTCTCTAGCTGTTCGGGCTTAGATAGGCAGTTAAGTGAATCGACAGACTACGACACTAACCTTAAATACAGCCTAGGAAAACCTTATTAAAATCTATTTTCATTTTATATTTTTCAGGAAGTCGTCATGGTTGTGTGGTTCACACTGGAGTATCTGCTCCGAATTTGGTCTGCCGGGTGTCGATCGAGATATCAAGGATGGATGGGGAGGATCAAGTTCGCCAGGAGACCCTTCTGTGTTGTAGGTAAGTTATCTTTTGTACATTATTGGCTAAACGATACCATGGCAGATACCATAAGCGATTGTCGAGAGGTACGGTTCAGAAAACAACAGCTATATAGAAAACTTTGGAAAAAAATCTCCTTACAGTGACATGCATACAATCATGATTGTATAAATGTATATGCATACGTACGTACATACATTCATAAGAATAAACCTCATACATTCATGCAAACATACGCTCGTACACACAAACAACAGAAACCCTTCAAGGATTTTTTCTTTTACTTCCACGTTCTTTTTTTCTGAATACACCCTTCTCTCTCTGTCTGTTTCTTTATCTCTTTCTCTCTCTCTGTCTGTTTCTTTATCTCTTTCTCTCTCTGTCTGTTTCTATCTCTCTTTCTCTCTCTATCTATCTCTCGTTCTGTCCCTCTTTTACCTTCCCCCCTCTCTCCCTCCCTCTTACTCTCCTCTTTCTTTCTCTCTCTCTCTCTCTCTCACTCCTTTTTTTGTATATAGTTAGCTACATAGATAGCTAGATAGATAGATAGATAGATAGATAGATAGATAGATAGATAGATAGATAGATAGATAGATAGATAGATCCTCTCCTTTATTCAGTTTTTAAGTCACTCATCCTTATCACTTCAAGGTTCGGATATTTACTCGATAAACAAAAAAACGAGAGCACAAACTCATATTCTCAATTGATAACCTTTCATAAGTATTATTAAATTCCTCCATAGGTGAAAGCAGAAAGTTATGAAAAGCAAAACTATCAACCATTTAATAAACTGATGAATAGAAAGACTACCAACCATTTAATAGACTTAAATAGAAGGCTCGGAGCTACTTTCCCGTTGTTTTTACGGCCTATCTATATTACGAGCATTGTTGACGAGGGCATATTTATGATATGTTTCAATGTCGTTTATGAACCATATTTAACCAGCAAAGACCAGAACTGAACGGCTCTTTAAATAGAATCAACCAGATTTTATAAATAGGTTTCTTTGATATATGTTAATAGTAAGGGAGGTGAATGAAAGAACCGATAGAGCGACGACTTAAATGTTTTAAATTCTTTGCAATATTTCTTTATGTCCTTTTATGTTGTGGATTAAAATCCTGTCACGATTCGACTTTGCTTTCATCTTTCATACTTTGGAGGTCGATAAAATAAATAACAGTTAAGTACTGTGATTTATATAATAGTCTATAACCCTAAACCCCAAAATATCTTGGTCTGGTTCATGTGTTAAAAATCAATATTTACATAGGTACAAAACCAATTGTTTGTAGGCGTGAGTTATTCTTGATAAAATTGACTATCGGCGAATAGAGAAATGAGAAGCAACTTAACTCATAGTGAGGTTTGCTCAAGGAACATAGAGACTTGATTACAACAAACTTTGATATAGTATATAATGGAGGTGCGCAGCTTAATGGTTAGAATATTGGGCTCATGAACGTAAAGTAGTGGGTTCGATTTCAGAATCAGTAGCGATGTCATGAGGTAAAGAAAAAATAGTGAAAGTTTATCCCGTTGATTACCTTTTCTAGGGCATCAAATTTCGAATGTTAAGTGAAACGAATGGCTTCAACTAGGAAGAGATCCAACGTCGGAAACTCAACTGGGTGAAGTTTTGCCTATTGTTCTACAGTGCTCACTACTTTTATTCAAATATATTGGTTGGGCAATTTGCGGAATGATAGCTAGATGAGGAAGCATAATTGATCAAACTGACACCAGGGCATTTTATAAACAACGAAATTGCGAAGATAATCTGGAACTCGACTGAGGAAAGAAAACTCCGAATGGCCCGTCCATGTTTTCTTTGTATCGTCTATTTGGATGTTTTGTTGTCCCTTTCTTGTATCACATAGCTGTCTGGATGTTTTGCGTTCTTGTCCCATTTTGTATTTCTAAATATATATAAACTTGTATAAGGGATGACCACTAGGTGGACATCCAATATGCTAGAAAGAGGTCATCAACGACCCAACCACAAAGAAAAATAATGTTCTCCAGAAAAAATTTCGCAAAACGCCAGAACAGGACAAAATGAGAAATATACAGTTGGATTGTTTAAATTTAGTTACAACAGTAATATGTCCTTCTACTGAAAGTAAATTTCAGTAAATTTTCTGTATCTTTGTGCAGCTGAAGATTGCTCTGCATTTTACATTTAATGTAATGTTCGCATTGCTTAAATAAATGGAGTCGCATGAAAAGATCATACTGCAGTAACCTTGAATATCCTTGTTGCTTATTTTGATTTTTGATCACCTCACTTTTTGGAAATGTTTGGATAATATCATACTAAATTCTGGTACCTAAACTTAAGTACCATATTCATCTTGAATCTAAATTTTTATATATATATATATATATATATATATATATATATATATATATATATATATATATATCATTAAACACACATATACATCCATGTATATGTTTTCATTTGTGTGCACGTATGTATATGTATACATAACATTAGCACGAGACCAGAATTTATTTAGTGTGAATAGGAAACTGTGAATTGATCCGATATCATAAGATGATAGTAACTTAATATGCATTTCATCCCTGAAGGGATGAAATGCATATTAATTCAAATATAATTGTTATTGTTTAGCGCAATATTCAGATTCGATTGAGCATGCTAAACATGAAAGTGGTCCCACATATGACCAACTTGTCTTATTTCAGACAGCGTATCTACAATTCTGTTATCTAATGCAACCTTTTTTTTTTCTGAAGAGGTTGTGATGCAGATATAGTTTCATATATACGTGTCATTTTGGTAAAAGCCTACAAGGTTGAGCATGATGACTTGTGAACTGAAGAGAGGGGGTAATGTGAATTAGAAGCAGGGAATATGAAAATGAAGTGGAAGCATGATGTGTTGCAAGTGGAGGAGCATGAGGAATGGAAGAAACCGCCGACTGTATCAAGGAAAGATCATGGGGAATTGCAGGGAGGTCATGATGCAAGGAGACCATGGTAAGTTGAAAGGAGGGCATTGTGAATTGAAGGTAGGGTACAGGGAATTGATCCAACGAGGATGAACAATTGAGGGGGTAGCACAATGAATTGAAAAGAAAGCACGATGGACTGAAAGGAAAGCAGACTGAATTGAAGGAAGACCATAGTGAATCGACTCGGCCTATAATATCACTAGTACTTTTCATGGCCTCAGAGCAGCCCAAGACAGACGTATACAAATATAGAGATTGTTACCATCGTCATTTTTCTGGAGAAAGACTTTGCGATTGACAGACGGTTCTAAGTCGAAAGAAGCCGATTTTAAGACAATGCTTGACGTGTACAGTATTTATCGTCTTAGAAGGGTTAAAGGCGAGGTTGACTACAGCGAGATTTGAATTTAGAGCACAGAGAACTATTACTAGTACAGCATTCATTTTATCTGGATATTCTAATGAGCCAGCCAAGCTGTCGCCTTATATCTAATGTTCTATTATATTAATTATGTCCTTTCTGTTGTTAGAGGATGAACTACATATGTATTCAATTATTGATTTTTTTTTTAAATATTGAATCTCTGTCACCAATATACAGTAAAGGAGGGAGATCATAGGGAATTAACCCATTGACTCCGCCACGTTACATGGCGGGTATTTATGTTCTTGACTCTCGGATTAATGAAATGTAGATTTATTCAAATATTGATTTCCAACATTGACAAATAACCACCAATTATATAAGAAGAGAGAGAGAGAGAGAGAGAGAGAGAGATAACGAATCTACCAAACAACATTAGATAAGAGATATTTAT
>NC_142931.1:46385915-46388415 GCF_046866305.1 Octopus bimaculoides | reverse complement strand
ACTTTATTTCACGTTGCTCCAGTGCACTCAACTGTAGAAATGAGTTGCCACGTCATTGGTGCCAAGCTGCATCAGCCTTTGCCTTTCCTTTGGGTAACATTGGTAGTGTGGAGAGGGGAGGCTGGTATGCATGAGCGGGTGCTGGTCTTCCATAAACAATTTTTCCCTGATTTGTGTCTCGGAGGAGAACTTTCTAGGTACAATCCCATGGTCATTCATTAACCCTTTGCCCTGATTGCAACATACTATATAACTAATAATTATCTACTCTGGAGACAAAGTCGTTTCCCTGCATCACATAAATATCCTCAGTTCTTCATTAAGAATGATATTAAAGTTAACTACAGTTGCTTGGAAGATATATCTAAAATACGTAAACATAACCAGTGTCTACGTAGAAACGTAAACACTTAAGCGCAACCTCTTAATAAAACATTACTAAATATAGCATTTCCCCAAAATAGCCTTGTGCTTAGAGTAAGAATAACATTACCGAAGAAAATATATAGGAGATGAGGTGCACATTTAAACTCAAACATTCATAGTACGCCCAATTTTTAGATCCTTCCCTCTCTCAATACATCTGAAAACGGAAGGAATGTGAAAGGAATAACATTATACAAGAATCTGGAACATTCCAATGAAGTACAACTTCATATTCCGATGTATCAAAGTGATACAATTTATGTTTGAATATGTAGTATAACATTTTACAGGGCTTCTTGAAGTTAAGCACAAAAAATGATTTGCTGTTTATGTGTAGGCATTTGAACTAATTTCTCCTAAAGAAAAAATTCAAGCTTTATTGATACTTCCAACTGCATGGCTAATGACCATGAAGATGGGGATTGGCTGCTTTGTCCTCAGAGACCCTGCAGCACCAATACAGTAATAATTTTCATGTTTCGCTTTTCGTTGTATACTAGATATTACTAGAATCGTTTTGAGGCAGAAAAGCGTTTCAGGCCTAATAACTGGCCCAAAAATGTGTACATAGATTGCTATAGTGTGCCTGTCAATTGCTCTTTTTCAAATCAAATATTTCGATCTATATTTGTTATGCCAATTTATTTATTAGCTACTAGCTGAATAGCCCGTCGTTGCCGGGCAATTTTTACAATTGAATGTCTTATACAAATTTTTGTTTATTCCATGTCAGCCCATGCCTTCCCCGACAGACACGCATCTTGATCAGGACAGATTTGAGCAATTTTTTGCAAGAAAACTTCGTTGAGGATACCGTTTCATGTGACTTTATTCATTAAGACTTATTAGAACTTCAGAAGTTCTTACAAGTTTGGCCGTCGTAATGTTTTGCTTTCGTTTGTTTAATAACAAATTCTTCCTCGTAATCATTTTGTGATAAACAGCTATCGTGCAGAAAGTGCCAGCTTCCAAATCCTATTTTCTGGTTAGATAAAATTCATTAAACTTTAAATTATTTCAATATACCAAATTTGAAAATTTTTACGTAATTTTAAAATTTCACATATGTGACAGCAATAAGGAAGACCATACCAAAGTAGAGAGACAAACAGCTATTGGACGTCACACACACACAAACACACACACGCACACGCACACGCACACACACACACACACACACACACGCACGCACGCACACATACTGAAACACACACACACTTTTACAAACGTACACAGGGGTAATCACGAGTTTAAAATAGTGTATAGTAGACATATGTATGTACGCATGTATATATATATGTATGTGTGTACATGCGTTTGTCTATATGTGAGTGTTTCTTTGTGATGGACAGCAGAAAAGCCACCTACCCTTCTCTCCTTAAAGCTACGTACTTCTCACTTATTCCTCACACCTTCCTCGGCATTTTAAAAGTTAGTTATGTGTGTACGTGTGTATGCTTGTGTCTATGTATTTAAGTAAGTATGTATGCAGCCTCGCGTGTATATCCGTGAATGACGGCTATGTTAACATCCCACTGCCACTCCATAATTGTCGCTTACACACCGCTGTTCTCCTCTTCTCTGATATCAGCCACATTCACTTTGCCACCACATTTCCCTTACATTAACACTCTTTGCACCCTTCTAATTTTATTAAATAATAACACAATCCCACCACCTAGGAGGCCCTTTGCAGATTTTTATTGAAATCCAATTAGCCTATAATTGAACTGGATGTTAGTTTAACATGTATGCAAAGTTTCGTCAAGGTTGGTTCACTGGTGTACGCAGCAAGATGGTAACAGGTAGATCGACTGGCAGAAATTGCCATTTATGTATAAGATTACTTTTTCACTTCTTTTAATTATTTTGTCGCTTTTTTTTAACGTTTCCTGACGTTTTCAACAATTATCCTTCTTTTTCTTTCCGTTAATACTGATTAAGTTTATTATAAAATTGTATTGTTAACACTCACATGTGGGTAAGTATTAAATCAGTCTGGGATTGATTAAAATGTAATTTAAGGTTTCTCAAATAGAAAGATAGAACGAGACACAAAGACGACTACCTTGAA
>NC_142931.1:46360915-46380915 GCF_046866305.1 Octopus bimaculoides | reverse complement strand
TACCAAAGATGCTAAGAAGTTTGCATTTATTGTTGTGATGCGTCCAAGTTGGTACAAGCTGTGTTTGATTGCCTCAGTGTGTTGTAAGCACTGATCTTCACTCTAGATTTAAAATTTAAAATTGTGTATGCGAGGATGTGTATTCAACAAGTTTAGAAGAATATAGGTCATTTCTATGCTTGTGTGTGTGTGTGTGTGTGTGTGTGTGTGTGTGTGTGTGTGTGTGTCTGTGTGTGTGTGTGTGTGTGTGTGTGTGTGTCTGTGTATGTATTTGTGTACAAGTAAATGACTTATTGGGCCATTGGATCTCTCTTTGAGATCAGCATATTCAATCAGGTTATTTATAACATATAAATGCATGTTGGAGTGAGAGAGTGTGTGTGTGTGTGTGTGTGTGTGTGTGTGTGTGTGTGTGTGTGTGTGTGTGTGTGTGTGTGTGTGTGTGTATGTGTGTGTGTGTGTGCGTGCGTGTGTATGCGTGTAGAGTCAGAAAAATTTAGGAGGAAAGAGTAAGATAGAAAAAAGCGAGCGTCCATGCGATACATAAAAGTCGATATGCCATGTACTTTATGTATATGTTACGCGTCGGATTATTTTTCTGTTTTCTCATTATTTATTGATTTACAGTTGTGGATTGTTATTAGAATTTATCCACGTTTGAAGATATCAATATGTAGATTAAATTGTATATTCAGTAATTTCAACGAGCTTTGATCACAATCCAGCCCAGAGTGTTATCAATCATGTCAGAGAGAATAATTTAGAATGAGGAATTTTAGTCATTGAATTCTACTCTGTGTTGAGTTGTTCTTTACTCATATTTCCAACGGACACGGCTCTCTAGATTCAAACTATAGGCCACATTTTGATTCAAATAATTCTATAGTACTTGGCATGCATGATACATCAATACTATACAAGTAACTGAATACTGAAAATAAACTATATAAATTGCTTCCATTAATAGGATGTAAAGAGATATGACATATTGATTTGAATGGCTACTTAATTTGCCAAGGGACGACAGAATTTAATTGTTAACGTTGGCCTGTAGTGAAATAATATTTCATCGCACATAAAGTAACTGTCATCCAACAATGGACGATTATATATATTTCTGAGCCGTAAAATATTTCAAGGGAGATAACTTTGTTAACAAACAATAAAGTGGCTTATCAACCATTTTATGAAGTAACAAAAATGTAAACTGAATTATCTTGTTCAATTACACATATTGAATCACGTTACTTTTTCTATCCTTTTCTTAATGAATATCATCAGATGTATTTCGTTTCTCTCTCTCACCCCCACTCTCTCTCTCTCTCTCTCTCTCTCTCTCTCTCTCTCTCTCTCTTTCACCCTTTTACTTTCTCTTTCTTTCTCTCTTTGTATCTCTTTCTCTTTCGCCCTCTCTCTTTATCCCTTTGTCGGGCCTGTTCCATTCAACAAGCAGTAATAAATAGCAGAAAAGAGCTTTGAAATTTGTTTATTGTAAATGAAAAGTACTCAGTAATCCAACAAAACCGTTAATATAACTATCCTAGAATAATATATTTGTGAGAAATAATTATTTTTTATGTTAATAATAATTTATGACTTCGGCAATGCGCCAACATCAGAAGACCGCAGTGCTCGATTAGTACTGGCTTTATAGAACTCACAGAGAATACAAACAAACTCAACCTAAGTGAGATCTACCACTCAACCATGCCTCCACCTTTCCGTATTAACAATGCTAATAATATACTTGAATATACATTGTCTCCATAAATATATTGCACAAGATAAAATGCATACCTAAAATGGAGTTCGTTCTTGTAAGCTTGAGCTGAAGACGCACAGAACATAAATATGTACTTAAGTATATGGAAGTTGTATCCCTTGAATTCTGTTAACTGATATGTTCCCTATACAAACCTAGTGGGTGGGTGGATGGATAGATGGATGAATGGATAGATTGTTAGACAGACAGACGGACGGACGAACGGACAGATAGATAGATAGATAGATAGATAGATAGATAGATAGATAGATAGATAGATAGATAGATAGATAGATAGATTATATCTATTAATGCATCCATGTGGTTAAAAATGACGGTGCATGGTTATTTCGTTATCATAAGGCTGGGGTTGCTTTTAAAGAATAAGTGTATATTGCTGCTATATCTAGCAGACGAGTATCCACCACCGAGGATTATCACAAAGAGATCGAAACCATACAGTCTAGTTGACTTGCGGCTGGAAGGCGGAGGGGTTCACTGCCCTGTTTGCAATATATACATATATACATACATACAAACATACATATATATATATATCGGGTGCAGATTGCATCGAATAACCATCTGGAGGGGATTTAAAAACTGCGACTGAAAACAGTAAAACGCTTTCCCGTGAAGTGGTGTCAATTTCGGAATCATGTGTTTACGCTGTGGACATCTTAACCACACGGCCATGCCAATATAGATATCTATATGAATGAAATTCTTATGGCCTAACCCAGGGTGTTCTATAAATTTTAGTTCTACCTTTACACAACTAAATACACAATACACATGCACACATATCCAGTATGTGTGCGTGTGTATGTGTGTGTATGAGTGTGCGGGCGTATGTGTACAGGCGTGAGAGAAAGAGAACATTTTTATAAACAAACATTGAAGCGCCGAGAAATGACAGAGTACATTTCTAAAATGCCATATGTGTGTAGGGGGGTACGTGTGTGAGCGTGTGCACGGGTGCGTATGTGTTTATGTATGTATAGGACACATACATACACATACACATATATATGTGTGCATACATATATGTATACACATACATATATGTGTGCAGAAGTGTGCGTGCGTGATATAAAAATTAGTATGTATTTTGCGATCAACTTTTTTTATATGTCCTATAAAGAATGTGAGAAGAAATAAAAGGGGGTAATTTTAAATAGTTTACTATCACCCACCATATTCGATATCCTTTTCCAACATTAGTTCACTTCTTTTACGCATTTCTGGGGTTGACAAACGTACCAGTATATTAGCAGAGACATTTTGCCGAATGCAGGCTTTTTGGATTAACCTGAACATTTCTCGAATAATTTCTTTAGTTGCATCTATTACATTTTTGGCAGGAAAAAATATTGTATATGAGAGCTGTCAACAAACGAAATAAGATTATATAACACTTTAGATCTGTTGTAATTATATTATATATCATTTTGCGCTGTATCGTTTTTTTATTATTCTAGGAAAGATTGTTTTTTTTTTCTTTTTGTTGTATTCATTCCTTTTTCTAGCCCTGACAAAACAAGTGATTTGCTTATATACGTGTACGTGTAAAGTAAAAGTAAAGTTAATGCGGCTCCGTCGGTTCAGACGATGAATACTCTGACGGTTCGATCAACTGAGCTACTTACTCATTGTATTACCTGGCTTTAAAAAGAATAAGTGTATCCGACTGCCTTCCAAATTTTCTTTCTACCCAGTTTTATTTACAAGCCTAGAGTCGACCCTAGAAATTTGACTAAAATACTACACTGTAGGTTGGAACCAGGCGTGTGAAAATTACAAATTCCTTAACGACCTGTCCACAGCTTCCTCCAAAAATGTATATACTTATGCACACGCACACAAACATACGTTCATACCCACATAAAGCAGAAGATTAAACATGTCAATCCAGACAGACAAGACTGGAACAAGAAACAATCGTCGGCGATAATTTGTGATTGAGACGATGTAGGCGTTGTACAAATTCAGCTTCATCGTTCGGAGATTGCTTCATGTCTATACATTTTTAGTTGACTCTAGTCTCGTAGAATAGCGATGAAATTAAAAGATATGAAAATTAACTCCATACTAATTGTGATAATTGGCCTAGAATGTAGTGAGAAGTGAAAAAGTAAAAATAAAGCTGTTATTGAAGAAAATAATAATGTTATAAGCATTATTAATACCAACGAGGATAACAGTAAAGAAGGCAGTAAAATTAATAATAATAATAATAATAATAATAATAATAATAATAATAATAATAATAATATTCCTTTCTAAAATAACCACAAGGCCTGAAATTTAGGGGAGGGGTAGTCGATTACATCGAACCCCAGTACTCTACTGGTATTTAATTTATCGACCCCGTAAGGATGAAAGGCAAAGTCGACCTTGGCAGAATTTGAGCTCAGATCCCAAAGATGGACCAAATGCCATTCAGCATTTTATCCTGGGTGCTAACCATTCTGCTACATCACTATCTTAATATCTATTGGGATCCTGAGTCTGAAAATTCATGTTGTGCAGAGTAAAAAAAAGAATACTATCGGTAGACAGAGATGCCCAAAAAGTGACTGAAACAAGGAAATTCAAAGAGAAAAAAAAAATAACAATAAAATAAACAAATGGAAAGAAATGGAACGACATGGAAAAATCATGCAATAAACCGGGAATCCTGGAAGTAAACATTGCTGGCTCTGGTTGACAGAGGGGAACATGAAACGAAAGACAGAAACATTAATTATAGCACTCCAGGAACAAGCCCGTAGATCATATCTGATAAAGGCAATGATCGCCAAAAACTCAGTCAGACAGCAAATGTAGAATTTGCAGAAAAGGAGACGAAGTATCAAACACCTTTTGAGGGAGTTCAGTATACAAGCACAAAACAATAGTAAAATGTACACGAACCAGAGGCTAGAATAGAAAATGAGAATCACAAGCTCTTGTGAGATTTCCCCATAAAGACTAACCATATGATTGAAGCAAGAAAACCAGATATAATCATAGAGGACGAAATAAACAGAGTAAGATCATAAATTGTTCATTTCCCTATGATAGCTGAGTTGATACCAAAGAGAGTTTTATCAGGATCTAGTTAGGGAGCTGAGGAGAGTGAGAAAAACCAAGACAACAATAATTCCTGCAGTAATTGGTGGACTTGGCACAACACCCAAAATGCTACCTTTCAAAAGACTGAGAAATTGGAATTGAAATCTGCATCGTTGACCAGCAAAAAAAATAGCATCCTATATTCTCTAAGAATCCTAAAGAAGATTCACGAGATTTGAGGAGACTTGTGAGCAAACATCAAAATAAAATACTTACTAACTAAATTAACATGGACTAACCTAATAATAACAATAACATCATCAATAATAATAATAATATACTTATCCAAGGACTGAATTGGGGAGGGGAACGTGGCTCGTCGCTTACACCAATTCAAATGATCAAATGGTACTATTTCAACCACCCAGAAAGGAAGAAAGACCAAGTCGCCCTTAATAATAATAATAATAATAATAATAATAATAATAATAATAATAATAATAATAAACCTTTCTACTGAAGGCACAAGGCCCGAAATTTGGGGTAGTCGATGCAATCGACCCCGGTGTTTCACTGGTACTCATTTTATCGATATTCCGAAAGGATAAAAGGCAAAGTCGACCTCGGCAGAATTTGATCTCAGAACGTAGCGATGGGCAAAATACCGCTAAGCATTTCGTCCAGCGTGCTAACGATTCTGCCAACTCGCTGCCTTCTTAATAATAAACAACAACAACAACAACAACAACAACAACAACAACAACAACAACAACAACAATAATAATAATAATAATAATAATAATAATAATAATAATAATAATAATAATAATAATAATAATAATAATAATAATAATAATAATAATAATAATAATAATAATAATAATAATAATAATAATAATAATAATAATAATAATAATAATAATAATAATAATAATAATAATAATAATAATTTCTCCCGTTGACCAGATGATCCCATATTGTTAGGTGAGGCCAGTTCAAAGACGAAATATGAAGCAAAACAACAAGATACAGTGAAGGATTTACATCGAAGAAATGACGAAGATAAAAATAAGAATCTAAGTACGTTAATAAAAATATAATAAAAATCTAATGATAATAATATTATAGGCACAATGCCATAAATTTGATGGAAGCGATGAAGAAATCTGTTCCAGTACTTAACCAGTACTCCATTCTATCGCATTTGGATAGATGATAGGTACGAAGAGATGTTTGACTTGTTCTCAGAACGTAAAGTGCCGAAACAAATGCTGTAAGATGTTTCGTCCGACGCCCTAACGATTCTGCCACGCAGTGAAGAAGCTAAGATGGGGTGGATGAGTAATAGGAAAAGAAGGATCGAAAGAAGAGTCAGAGTAGTATTTTTGTTGTTGGCACTCCGTCGCTTACGACGACGAGGGTTCCAGTTGATCCGATCATCGGAACAACCTGCTCGTGAAATTAACGTGCAAGTGGCTGAGCACTCCACAGACACGTGTACCCTTAATGTAGTTCTCGGGGATATTCAGCGTGACACAGTGTGACAAGGCTGGCCCTTTGAATTACAGGCACAACAGAAACAGGAAGAAAGAGTGAGAGAAAGTTGTGGTGAAAGAGTACAGCAGGGTTCGCCACCATCCCCTGCCGGAGCCTCGTGGAGCTTTAGGTGTTTTCGCTCAATAAACACTCACAACGCCCGGTCTGGGAATCGAAACCGCGATCCTATGACCGCGAGTCCGCTGCCCTAACCACTGGGCCATTGCGCCTCCACCAGAGTAGTATATGAGGGAGCAGAAAGTAATGTAAGGGTGGGACAACGGTGAATGGTTTTAAAAAAACGTTGTTGACAGGACAGCGAAAGGGTTAAAAAAAAAACAATAAAACTTTTAAGTGGAGTAAGTATTCATACTGCACAAATAACTTCTAATGAGACATTTTGAACAGCTAATGTTTGTTAAAAATGGTGAATTGGATGCGATTGGTGTGTTACAGCCGTAGTGGTGTTAGTGAAGAGGAACAGATATTAATTTTTTTAAATCAAAATTATACGATGTTAATGAGTTTTAAAATATTGAAATCGTGGTTCGAAAAACCGATAAGAAATATATGATTATTTTCGCTAATTAATAAGAAAAATTAATAAGATTAGAAAATAAGGTGAACAAGTTAACAAAATAAAATATTGGATTGTTTTGATAATAATAAAATCCAAATTAATTATCATGAAAAGTGGGAGTTTTAATCTTTGGAAAAATCACTAAGGCTATCGACTATTGATGAAGGATGGGAAATAGTTATTCATGGCAGGAGAGGTGAAGTAAAGATAGTGTTAAAATACTTGGCAATAATAAGTCATGGATACACGTAAAATTATACAAGAAAGAACACTTGGGAAAAGCCCAAAAACATGAAATAATGTGTAAAGACTTTTGAGGATAGATGTAAAACTGGAAAATGAAAAATACATAGATATATTCATGTGAAGCCTTGTAATATTTAAATTTATTTCAGTTCTGATTGAGCTGTACTGTGCATAAAATATGGTCACCTGAAGAGACACATCTTCACCGAGAGATACACATAAACCAGATGTTCAGAATCCCACTCACGAGGGATCGACGCTAGATGAGTCTAAACAATTGTAGTGATCAATAAAGATTCTCCTATTTTCCATATTCCATCTTTCTCATTAATCATATATATAGTGAGAGACAGTCGGGCAGCTAGATAAAAAGACAAACAGACTGGCAGGCAGGCAGACAGATGCGACAACAATTAAAAGAAACATAATAATACACTATATAGCTTACGTGAAACATGGGTTTGCACATGGGGAATGAGGGATATTAAGCGACTGTACCAGTGTGCTGTAGTCTATAGATAAAGTGTACGTGAGTGTGAATATATGGGCCCAGCAGAAAGGGATGACTTTTTATATATTTCGTTGGTTACGAGAGTGTAGGATGAGTGGTGCCCACTTACAAGGAGGATATAAATTCGATATATTTGTATCTATCAAAGATTTTATATTTGCAAAAACAAAAGCAAACAAAACACTTTTCGGAAAGTCCCCGTCTCATTCTTTTCTCGTTTCCTCCTAATCCTCCTCACGCTACTACCAGACTGATCCTCGTTCCTCTCTCTATCTGTTGCAATCTATAAAAACATGGTATCACAAGCTCTTACGAACTTTATCTGATTAGTCGTAGCTTCCTGCCACATTGGAAGAAAACAATGAACTGAAATACACATACAGTGTAACATTGAAGGGATTTTTTTTAAATTTACGAAACGATAAATATATACACATACATGTATATATATATATATATATATATATATATATATATATCAGAAATTAAAAAAAGGAAAATACACACATTTTACATAGTTTTAATATAATTTTTAATATATCGACTGGTAGAAGGAGAACCACTCTACATTAAAGAGCAAATCCGTTTCCCGCAATACAGGCAAATTCCTTTCAGTGAACATATAGAAAAATGAGCAGATAACATCTAGCGAAATTTCACAGTTTTCCCCCTGCTACCAGTGCAAAGACACAATCTCTCCACAAGAGCGTTTAAATAAAGAAACTTTTTTCATTGGAAAATACAGAACACGTCTTAATATGCACGCATAACCAACTTTTATCTTTTTACATATTTCGGTTCACGATTACATCACTGTGCATAAATCCCCTCACTAAACAAGTTTTTCGAAACCTTCTTTTTGTCTGTACTTTAATATTCCCCTCCCCTTACCGAAAGCTGAACAGTTATATCCCTTGCCCACAACAATAATAACGATAACCAATTACCTCCCCTTATGTTTTTACTTGTGAAGTCATTCACTCGTAAATATCATCACACAACATGGACAAAAATTTCTTCTTAAGAAAATACATATTCAAATAAGTAAATCATAATATCATGAATAGCGAGAGCGAAACCGGTCGATATATTAAAACTATGTAGAGTGTGTGTATTTTCCTTTTTTTAAATTTCTTATATATATTACAACTAACCACGTGGGTGTAATCGAAATTCCTCCTTTTCTGTTACTACTATATACATATGTATATGTGTATGTGTGTGTGTGTGTGTGTGTGTGTGTGTGTGTGTGTGTGTGTGTGTGTGTGTGTGTGTGTGTGTGTGTAATCTTATATTTGTATGTGTGCTTGAATATAATCAAACACAGAGTCCAGTTATTTGTACAACGCAACAAAAGGATAATCATAATGTACACTGAAACGCACGCGCACAACTACACGCAAATGTTTGTATAGCGTACACACACAAGTAAAAAGAGGACGTTACACTCTTTAGGAAGAATTAGATGAAAGAAAGAATGAACGAGGAAGAGAGAGGTAACAAAGGGGGAAAAATTGAGAGAGAGAGAGACAGGAAGAAAGAAATTATTACATTAGAATAGAATATTAGCAGCTATCTTTATTGAAGAAATTGTTGGAACCGTCTCGTCCTAAAATCCTTTAATAAGTAATTATTAGTTTTATGGTTCATTAACTTTTTAGTCTCCGGTAATAATAACTATAAACTAGTTAGCGATTTTGTTTTATGTTAGCGATTTTGTTTTATGTTGTGTTCTGTAGTTTTCCCTTTGTTTCTTTCTTTTCCTGGATGACTGGAAGTGAAAGAATAAAATGAGGATACTGACAGCAAATTTCGGTAACATTTGTTGAGACCATTTTATAAGTAAACAGCTGTAACTAAATTGTATTGCGCTCCGGTCAGCCATTCGACCGTAATATTTAACTGTCATGTAGACAGAAAAAGTGCTGTTCTTGATGTTCGTCATGTCGTTACAAAATGCTTTTGTTGTTGTTGTTGTTAGCGTTGCTGTTGATGATGTAAACCGTTTTATATTTTAGCTGTAAAATATATTTTGTGTATGGAGTATTGAGTTGTGACGTGGAATTTCCAGCGACATCTTCACGGTCAATATTAAATAAGTAACATAGCATTAATCTTCTTAAAGAGGGTCAGTACCATGAGACCTCTGCATTACACGGAAACTCCACATTATCTATCATCCCAGCCCAATCTTAAATTTAAAAAAAGTATAAACAATGAATTAGTATCGACTTGCCGACATATACTGAAATTCTTGAGAAATTCAAAGAACACTCTGACAGCAGACTAAATCTCAATCTGCACCATTTTCATTGCTTAGTTGTGTTATTACTTTCAAAGATGTTGACATGTACACCAACAAATCGTATGGAACTATGGTTCAAATAATGTTTTTCTAGAACAACTCTAGGAACAATTGAAAGATTATCTAGATTTAATGTCTTTTTATCATTTACAATATGTCTTCAGAATATAGGAGCAGGCTGTTTTCAGATGGACGGTTTTAAAACTGAACTTTGTTATACTGATTTTGTTGCTCGACCAAAGAATCAAATCGTGTCTTAATCTTTTTAGTGAATTGTCCTGCTTCTGTAGAAGACTTTCCAAAAGAAATTTCTTTGAGTAGGCTGACCATACTTTTGGTAGATCGATCTACGTGCTGTTTCTGCATAGTTCCACATATTTGTTAGGTGTTATATGAAGTACTCTACGATAAGAGTCGTTGTAATAATAGGCATAAAATAACAGCGTAAAATTAGTAACAGATACGGTTCGTAAAAACATAAATTTAAACTAGGTAAAAAAAATGAATAATAGTTTTTCTTTCGGCTCTTCAGTTTGAATTAAATATTTGAAAACTACTAGAAATATTTATAGTTATATTGGAGTTAGGAAAAAGGTAAGTATATAGAAAAGAAGAAAGGCGGACGATGAACGCTCGAGTGAATTTTAGACTTAAAAGAGACGTGTTGCAAGCAAGCTGCTCGAACTGTGATAGCAAACTAATTGAAAACATTTGAAGAAAAACAAGTGCTTCAAACGTGATAAAAGAACATATAGACTGAGTTATTAATTATGGAAAATAGTTTTGTTATGGCGCGCTGCCTACATAAAAGATGGTCCAAGAGACTAAATAATTTAAAGAAAATGATTTTAAAATATACTATTATTCAAATTAATTTTTTCTGGAAGAAGAGAAAGAGTTTAAACCATAAAATGAATAACGGTATACAGAAGAAAAGAAAAAAAAATAAGATAAAATAAGATAGATACATTAAAATATTTTTTCAGACAACAGATTTTAGTTCACTTTAAATTATTCAATTATTTCTCTTCCATTACTTTCATCTTTTGTAATTTTCATAATTCCTTGACCCTTTGATTATTTCAAAGATTTTTTCATAAGTATGACCTAAAACGCCATACTTGTTTTCAGACTTTTCGTCAGACCTTGTTTCATATATTCTGAGTGATATGAAATTATCCTTTCATAAGTTCCCAAGCTCTTCTGGTGGTTAGCAAACAATTGTGAATGTGTATCATCTATGATACATAGAGGTCAGGGAGATATCTCCATGTAATACACAGGATAGGCAAAGAGTTGATAACATAGTCCCATGGTTACCTTTAAAATTATTATCCGAGGGTATCGTTTATATTGACCAGAGTGTCAGCAAATTTTTCTTTATGTTCGGCAAACAGCAACTTCATATCGTGATGAGCCAGTATTGAATCCTCTATCCTGTTCCTGCACATGCTAGGATTGACCTCCATATATTTCTTAACTGACACCTTACTGTTTTAAAACAAAGGGAGAGACAACATTACGTAAAGTAGTTGTAGGTTTACAATATGTGAAAATACGATGGGATAGTCACATTCGAACACATATGATCATAAACTTACTTTATCAGAGATAGCCTAGGGCTACACAGAAATAATTATATATTTGATGGAAAATGCGTATATGCTTTGCGTGTACTGAGCATCATATATATATATATATATATATATATATATATATATATATATATATATATATATATGTGATACGCACACATGCAGATAGACAGATATCATACATACATACGTTTAGTAGCAATGATATAACTTCCTGTTACTGTTCAGAGTTAAGCGAGTTTTGTGCGCAGCATCACAATAAATATCTACACTGATTTATAATATAATGTTTATAGTATAATATTCTGAATTGTGTGATTTTTTCCCAGTACATAAAGTCTGTTTGTTATTGAGTGATAAATAAGGTTGTTTCTCACTGGACAGTTCATGATTGCTGATACATGAGAGACAACTCTGTCGCAATCTTTACAATCGTCTCCTTAGTTTACATTAAAATTTCCTGCTTCATATAAATAGCATACAAAATTTATGAGTTCATACTAACAGCCAATGGTTTAGAATTAGTGAGTAGAAACATTCGCTGGCGGTACTAGCATGATAACGCTGTATTCCATAAGGAAAGCAACTGAACTTTTATATCAGTTGTTGACACCAACTCATCAACAGTCGCCAAGTTGCCGATGCTATCATACTTTATGAAATGGCCAAAATGAAAGAGCATTACTTATGACAAACCACAGTCTTGTTCAGAAGCTTTGATTTCTTTGCTATCCAATATTCAAGCATGCATAACACGTGAGCCAAAAGGATGACGCAAATATGCGTGTGCATATGTATGTATGTATGTATGTATATGTGTGTGTGTGTGTGTGTGTGTGCGTGTGTGTGTGTGTGTGTGTGTGTGTGTGTGTGTGTGTTGTCCTTAATGTCACATTGTTATAACGCCCACTCTGGTAATAGCAGTATAGTTAGTAAAACAAGTAAGACCACGACTATCTATGACCGTCTACTACGTATCTCCCTTCATACTAACCGATGTCACCTTATTTATAGCGACTAACACACACCACTCGTCAGGTGGGAGCGGTGTACTATTATTACTATTATCCCCACAATATCTCCCCATTTAAGTTCTTTATTTCTTAGAGATTATCACTTTATTTCTTTTAATAGCAAGACTTTTTATATCACCCCACCCACTTCTTGATTTTTTTATTTCTTAGTTACACATTTAATGTTTTTTTTTCCGTTTGGCATCTACTTTCAGAAACTCCGTAATATTCTTTTCTTACGCTTGTGCGTCAAGGTTCAATCACCTGTAGTGGCATTGGTAGTTGAAAAGTATCATATAACTATTCTATTGTTTCTTCCATTGTCTTGGATTCACTCTTAACGAATCTTTTTTCAGTTGGTTCATGTTTCTCTTGTAAACGCCTTTTCTAGTTTTTGCCATGTACAGCGTTTTTCCCTGCGTTTGGTAATCACGCTATCTTCCCAACACTGTTTTCTGTTCTTTACATACCCTCACGAACACCTTTTCGCCAGTTTTGAAAAATCTTGATATATTTTGCCTTGCAATTTTTCTTCTCTTGCTCGTGTGCGTGTGTGTGTTTATATACATACAGACAGACAAAATATAGATACACAGATATACATGTGTATCACTATCTATTCTTTTATGCATCTATCTATTTATCTATCAATATACATACATATACATATACATATATATATATATATATATATATATATATATATATATATATATATATATATATATATATATATATACCGAAGTAAGCACATGAAATGTGCAACAAGGTGGAAAAAAGAGTACTCAAATACCAGAGGTAGAGTAATATGCTTTATTTAAAAGCAGCAAAAATATAACAAAAAAACTGTTACTCTGAGTTTCACGTTCCCGTTCATCGGACAACGGGAACGTGAAAGTCAGAGTAACAGTTTTTTTTGTTATATTTCTGCTGCTTTTAAATAAAGTATATATATATATATATATATATATCGTGGGACTCCGTCGGTTACGACAAGGGTTCCAGCTGATCCGAAATTAACGGGCAAGTGGCTGAGCACTCCACAGACACGTGTACTCTTAACGTAGTTCTCGGGTAGATTCGGCGTGATACAGAGTGTGACAAGGCTGGCCCTTTGAAATACAGGTACAACACAAACAGGAAGAAAGAGTGAGAGAAAGCTGTGGTGAAAGAGTACAGCAGGGTTTGCCACCACCACCACCACCCCTGCCGGAGCCCCACGGAGCTTTAGGTGGTTTTGATCAATAAACAAACACTCACTAACAACACCCGGTCAGGGAATTGAAGCCACGATCCTACGACCGCGAGTCCGCTGCCCTGGCCACTGGGCCATTGCGCCTCCATGATATATATGTGTGTTGTGTGTGTGTGTGGGGGGGGGGGGGGTGATATACATGTGTGTGTGTGTATATATATATATATATATATATATATATATATATATATATATATTCTCGCCAGCCTTAACGCGAATGTGTCACTTTTATAGGTTCTAGTTTAAAATTCTAGCTAATCCGCCAGCATGAAACTACTGCTAATAAAAATATAATGTAAATTCCATTAATGAATTCATTATCTACGTTTTGTGTTGCGCTTCTCTTTCTGTTCGTTATTAACCTGCTTCTCTCTCTCTCTGTTTCTCTCTATTTCTCTCTCTCTCTCTCTCTCTCTCTCTCTCTCCCTCTCTCTCTCTCTCTCTCTCTCTCTCTCTCTCTCACTCACTCTCTGTGCATTTATGTGTGTGTTTGCGTGTGCCTGCGTGCATGTGTATCAAGAAATATAAAACTATCAAATATACAAAGAGAAAAATGGAAATTTGATACAATACAGAGAATGGGGATTAAAATAAATGCGTCTGATTCTTCCCAAAATTCCCTACGTGTTTTATTATTGTATTTTCTCTATAAATACTTACAATGTGTTGATGATAAGAGACGAAACTTATCGATCATATATTGATGAAGTTTGACGAAACCTATCGATCATGACAATTAAACGAATTTCATCATAGAATTACAAAAAGGTGTAGATGAGAACTTCAAACGAACTAAATGTGCTGAAGTTTTCCAATTAAATCTTGACTGTTGATTTGTCAGTAATTTCATTTTAGTAATTCATATGTCTGTCTGGGCAAATGCCAACGAGGAATAAGTAGTGCTCTAGGCAAGCAGAGTCTGTTACCCAATTTCGATACCAGGTTATATATATATATATATATATATATATATATATATATATATATATATATATATATTTGTGTGTGTGTGTGTATGTGTGTGTGTGTGTATTATATCATATTGTATTATAGCACATATTATGTATATATAAATATATAGTATAGTCTGCGGAGAAATGGCTAAAAGTTTACCCTGTTTATAATTATACCATATGTTACATAATACATGTATATATGCATACATATAAATATATACATACATCTATATGTGTATATATACATACATATATATATATATATATATATATATATATATATATATATATATATATATGTATATATATATTTATATATATATATACATACATACATCTATATATAAATATATACATACATATATGCATACCTACAAGCATGCATACATGCATACGTACACTTATTCATACATATACTCATACATATATTCATACATATACACATTCATGCATGCATATATATATACATACATACATACATACATACATACATACATACATACATACATACACATACATACATGCATTTTATCACGTTATACTTTCAAATAAATTTACCAGTTTTATTTCCTTAGAAAGCAATACTTTCCTAAATAAGGAAATGAATCCTCTTATTTCAAAGCAGGTGTTGTACATTATCATGTGGGAAATTCCCCAAGCATATTGAAACCTCCGAACTATTTTATCTATCGCTTAATATTGTCGAAATGTTTGAAAGAAATTTTGCGCACAATCAAGTCAAAGAATTCAAAATTACAGTTAAGCGCAAGTACTCATACACACACCTAATTTGCAACCTACATAAAATGCAATGCCTGCAAGGACATTACCGAGTCGTTTGTGCAGCTCTCTTGCGCCCTTAAAAGCGTACGTAGTGGTTTGTTCTTCAAATTTCAGCTTGTTGATTGAATAATTTTCCTCAGAAAAACCCTTAGCGACACAATTTGTTCGTCTAGCGTACCGTTCGTATATTCTCTCCGAACAATTATACGCATGCTCAATCTACTCGTGGTTTGTTATTCAAATTTCAGCCCGCTAATCGAATGAGTTCCCTGTCAATTATACACATGCATAATCTGCTCGTGGTTCGTTGATCAAATTTCAGTTCGTTTATGAGAGAAAGAAGAGAAAGGAGACTGTGAGGTTTGACGTCTTTGGGAAGAATTGTGCGAGGCCTGGTTAGGAACAACACAGTAAAGATTACGTAAGTTTGGCGCGTTGCGTATACCCAGGTGGAGCTGGTGTGCTACTAATTCTTTCCGAGTAGAGGCTTATAAACAAGCGATAAAAAAGACAAAGATTGGAGACAGCGAAAACCGAGTGACTGAGTAATCAAAAATCAGTGGATGACTTTCTTATTAATGCGAACTTAAATCTGTATATAAGTAGCAGCAACACTACGGTGTGAAACTTCTATTCTAATGTGGGTCTTGTTTAAGTTTTGGAGAGACGAATAAACTGGCTTAGCCTTCAATTTATTATTCGTTTTTGCAGTTTAATCGACTCTGGTTTTTTCAAATCCTTCGCTATTTATCCTCAGCATTCGGACCCGACCCAAATGCTTGTAACAAAGTGAAGTCTGTTAAAGCACGGAAAGCTCAGAGGGTGACTAATTAAGGAACCGTAATATATGTGGCAACATAGAGGACTTTAAATGCGTTTTGGCCAAAAAAAAGGAGGATGGATAGTAAGATTATTTCCTTGATATGCAGTGATAGTGTTTTATATTGTAAGAAACAAGGTTGACTAAGTTGGATGAAGATGACATCTCTTTAAAGATGTTGGGAAAGGAGAAAAAAAGTAAGATGTTGGGGAAGTGGATTAGATAAATGGATGGATGAATGGATGGATGGATGGATAGATGGACGGACGGAGGGACGGGCAAACAGACAGACAGACAAAGATGGATAGATAGATAGATAGATAGATAGATAGATAGATAGATAGATAGATAGATAGATAGATAGATAGATAGACAGGCAGATACATTTCTTTTATTAGCCACACAGGGCTCAACGAAGATGGGACAAATACAATGTAGAGCTTTTCTTTTTGGGAGGGGGAAGGAAGGAAAAAAAAAAAAAAAAAAAAAAAAAAATTGGTGGTGTCGATCAAAAGGGATCGTAGGAAGGGAAAAAGGGGCAGTTCGATCAAAAGGGATCGAAAAAAAAAAGAAAAGGAAAGGCCGATCAATAGGGATCGTGTATCACACAGTAATGTTCTCGTGTAAAAAGAGGGGAGGACAGTTTAGGTTTAGCCGTGGAAGGAAAAGCCTACGGAAAAGACCACGGTAACCTTGGTCAATATTCTCATTGAAGAAACTATAACAGTAAGTGACTCTCTTTTGCCTTTTTGTTTTATTTTTTTTTCTTGTTCATAGGGTTATGCTCAAGATGGCTCCGTCGTTCACACGTGCCATCCTTGCTACATTCACCCATCTTTTTTTGAAGCATTCACTAGACAAGACTTCCCTTTCTACTCTCAACTTCCTCTTCAGGTGATACTTGAAGAAGTTGATGAGAGATTGCCCAGAGAGGAAAGTCTTTGTCTCTAGACCTTTCAGACGCGTCCACCATACACATTCTTTCGCCATAGCCACAAGTACGATGAAAATAGCTCTTCCTTCCCGTTTAAAGGAAGGAGGCGCGACAATATTCACGATAGACTCGGCTGATAGACCGACTCGTCCCACACGCGATAGCAGTTGTTCGACGTAAGCCCACAGCTCGGAAATGGTGGGACACTGTACGAGTGCGTGCAGAACGGTTTCGTCGCTCTGCCGGCATCTCGGACAGGTCGGCCCCGTGTTTCTCGAGCCATGCCTGTAGAGCTTATCCCGAACGGGTAGTGCTTCTCGATAGCACTGCCAGGCCAGGGATCTCTGGAAGTTGTCCATAGGTCCCGGCCCGAAGGTCGTCTTAAACAGGCGGGTCAGGTATTCCTCGTCGACGCCCAGGTTCGCCCCGAGATCGTCGTCGTACCTTCCCTCCACTAATCCACTATAGAATGCGTTAGTTGTGATGCAGTCGCTCAAGGTTGACCCGGGTTGTTGGAGTTGCCGAAGAGCAGCGCGACACTCGCGGTGCCATTCGCCCTTCCTCGGCCTCTTCTTGATCCATGACTGCAGTTCGGTCATGGAGACGAGCTGCGGGAAAGCGCGCCGCACAAACGGCGACCACACCTGTTCACCGCTGTCTACGTAGAGCCGGAGATGTCGCAGTCTCAGCGCGTGTCTGCGCATCATCAACCACGGCATGCCCAGTCCTCCTTTTAACGGGTGTTGGCAGCAAACGGATCGCCTAACCATCGGAACGCTTCCTTTCCACAAGAAGCGGAAGAGGATGCGCTCCAGTTTGGTGATGGTAGGGTCGGGACAAGGAACGACGGTCAGGCGGTAGTAGATGACGGACGCGATGTACGTGTTCGCCACCTCCGCCCGACCTTTCAGGGAAAGCTTCCTCTCGGCCCATTGCCGGGCTAGAGTGGCCACCCTTCTCGTTATCTCGTCCCAGTTCTTCTCCGTTTGGAGGTCTGGACCAAACCAGACCCCGAGCATCTCAACCGGACCGTCAGTCCAACGTCCCACGACGGAGGCGCTACTTGACGGCATGGGGTTGCTTCTCCAGGTGCCGAGCCGCAAGCCCACTGACTTATCCCGGTTGATTTTCGCTCCCGTTACCGCTTCGTATTCTCTCAGTGTCTCGCCGACAAGCTCGATGTGCTTTTGGCTAGACACTATGACGGTGACGTCGTCTGCGTATGACGACACGCTCGTCCCGCATCCCAACTCTCGCGGGATGCCCCTCAGCGTCGCCAGCTTCCGCAGTAGTGGCTCGAGAGTCAACACGTACAGAAGCGACGAGAGGGGGCATCCCTGACGGACCGAACGTGCAATGTCGAAGGGTCTTGATAGATGCCCATTGACGCGAACTACCGAACGGATGCCTCTGTACAAGGCAGCAATCCAGCCGCGGAAAATGGGACCGAAGCCGGCCGCTATGAGGACAGCCTCCAAGTATTGATGGTCTACCCTATCGAAAGCTTTCGATTGATCTAAATTGATCAGGGCCCCACCCATGCCAGGTTCCTTAACTACCCTCTCTATGATGTAGCGCATCAGATGGAGGTTGTCATGGATGCTCCTGCCCGGCACCGCGCACGTTTGCGCCTTGCCGATCAGTTTCTCGATGACAAGCGCCAACCGCTTGGCTAACACCTTGGCCAAAATTTTCAAGTCTGCATTGAGCAGAGTGATGGGCCTAAAGTTATCTATGACGTCCCCCTTGTTTGGATCTTTCTTCAGCAGCGTTACGGCTCCTCGACTCACAAAACCGGGAATGCTCCCGTTTTGCTGCCAGTTGCAGTACACGGCCGCCAAGACGTCTCCAAACAAGTCTGGCTTACAGTTGTAAAGCTCGTAGGGCAGACCATCCAAACCCGGAGATTTGTCCCTCGAGCATCCCGCCATCGCGTCCCTCACTTCCGCCGCCGTGATGGCACCTTCGCAGCACTCCGCCTCTCTTGCCGAGAGTCGTGGCAGGCTGTGCAGGTAGGCACTGAAGTCCACCCTGCGTTCTCGCTCGCCATTCGTCCCAAACAGTCGAGCAAAGTGCCGTTGAAAGGCCTCACACATTTTGCTTGGCTCGAGCAGTTCGCGCCCCTGTTCGTCCACCAGAGACCGAATGGTGGCTTTGTTGCCCTGTTGCGCCTCCGCCACCCGGGCCTCTCGTGCGGCTCCAACACCTTCGTTTCTTAGAGCACGCATCCTAGCCCTGACAACGCACCCTTCGTGTTTGGCGTTGAAGTGTTGGTCAAGGGACAACCTCGCCGCCAAAACGTCGGATGCGATGCCACTTCTAATTGCCTCTTCTAGCTTCTTAACTAGTTCACCCTCTACTCTGTTTCTGTCTATGGCTAGTGCTTTGCTATACCTAACCGCTTCTGCTTTTATTGCTCTCTTGAGGGCAAACCACCATTTGTTATTGATGATGGCTCCTGTCAAAGCCCTCTTTACTAACGTGCTAATCCGGTCTCTGAAAACTGGTCTCGACGGGAAAGACGCGTTTAGTTTCCAGTAACCGGAGCCCTGCCTATGTGTCGTATCTAAGTCTAGCGTACACGTCACAAGTTTGTGATCCGTGTAGCTGACTATGTGAAATTGTGGACACCCTATGCTATCTCTAT
>NC_142931.1:46335915-46355915 GCF_046866305.1 Octopus bimaculoides | reverse complement strand
TAAATCCACTATCTTTTAGAGCATTATTATTATAACGGTCAATTACATGGCTGTTATCAGATTTTCAAACAAGAATTACTAAACTTTATCACATAGCTATAGATTTTCAGACAAGGCATGTTGGTGATATTCAATGTCACTTCAGTAAAGTTAACCATGGCAATATTTGAACTCAGAATACAGGCTAGAGAAATTGAATACTGTTAAAAGCACCTTGTTGCTACACAAATCATTACAATTTCCAAATTTTTCTTCTTTTTGTTTTTTAACAAATATGAACGTTCACAAATAGACTATACTGGATAACAGTTAGTCCAGGCTTTATCTGTTTGTAGGGAACACAATGTCTCGCGTATCGGATAGCTCCAATACAAGAATTTAAACTGATAGCTACTTCAATCATTAAGTTTATCTAAAATTTTTCGAAACGTCAAACAATGTACCGAGCTTAACTTTAGAATAGTTAATGTGCAGTGAGATCGATGCGTTTGAAGGCCAGTCAAAATTTTGTAGGTCAATATATGTAAGGAAATGATGGGAAAAATAAGATGCATAAAGATTAATAGTCCTGGAGAACAAAGATTGTTGAAAGTGTTTTGTATAAGGTCTGGGAATGAGAGAGAGAGAGAGAGAGAGGGAGAGAGAGAGAGAGAGAGAGAGAGAGAGAGAGAGAGAGAGAGACCCAAAGAAATGATCGATAGAAGACTGCTGTATATTGATACACAATGACAAGCACTATTTGCTTATTTTGTGAATATTTGTATCAATCCTCTGCGTTACTACAGCTTGGTACATACAAATTTCCCAAATACTAGTAACTAATGAATAGCAGTTCGAAGAGTTTAAGAAATTTAACACGATTCTCTTCTGAAACATTGAAAGAATATCAAGAATCGCTCTAAATTTAGACGCTTCAAGTAGTGTTTGGCTTAGAATCTTGTCTGCCTCATTAGCACTTTCCGGGCCAAACATCAACACCTGATAGTCACCCGGAACTTTATGACATTAAATTATTTCAAGGCAGATGACTGAAAAATTATTCAAAGAAAAGTGTGCTTAGTTGTATGTTACATAAAAAGATATATAGAATATGATTTTCGGTAAAAAAAAAAAAAATACTAGTAATTCGTTAATTATATTTTGATTTCATTTGAAATTCAGTTCTTTGTGGAATACAATGTGCGGCAAATATTTGATTAAAATATTTCTATTTTCCTAAAGCCTGAAATCATTTAGCTCAAAGCAAAAAAACTGAAAACAAACAAAAGAAAAAAAAAGATATATGTATATATATATATATATATATATATATATATATATATATATATATATATATTCGTGTGTGTATGTACGTGTGTGTTTGTATGTGTGTCTGTGGGTGCGGTATGTGCAAACGCCTATATGTTTATATCAAGTAAAATATGAAATGGTTTCGTCAGAGAGTAGGTAATGAATAGTCACTTCAGTCAAAAGGGAAAATGAATTATGTTCACTGCATATTGTTCGTTTTTCGACTTACGTTCATTCTAGTATGTTGTCCTTTTCCTAGTCTTATGGTCTTTCTTCTTTTACCTCTCCAACCGATACTGCATTCCAACCATTTTATACTCTCGCCTCACTCTCTCTTTCTCGCTATATATATATATATATATATATATATATATATATATATATATAGGTATGTTGATAAGTGCCAACGCACGAAGCTCTCGGACCATGAGTCACTCTGTACTTCTGCTAAATATATATATATATATATATATATATATATATATATATATATATATTATAGATATAGGGCAGGGAATTGTCGAGTCGCGAATATCGCTATGTGTTGAAGATATATTGTAGTAGTAGAATTAGTAGTTTAACTGCTATTTCTAAATTTTCGGTATGTTGGTGAAACGACTTTTGCTGATCCCTAAATTATTTATATATATATATATATATATATATATATATATATATATATATATATATATATAAAGTGGCATTCCCTTGGGTATGACGGTGAGTGTTCCAGTTGTTAAAGTCGACGGAAACCCTGTTCATGAAATTAGCTGCAAGTGGCTGAGCACTCCACAGACACGCATAACATAGTTCTCTGGGAGATTCAGCGTAGCACACCGAATGTGACAAGTCTCCCCCTTTGAAATACACGTACTACTCATTTTTGCTAGCTCAGTGGACTGGCGTAACGTGTAATGAAGTGGTTTGAATGCGACAGTTAAAGAGGCTTGTATGTGTTTGGCTGGTATTTATTTTATCTGAGTATACTAGGGTAACGTAAAACGTGGTGTGTTACTAAAAGAAAATTTGCTACCGGATTCAGGAATCGAACCTACGAACTTACAGTTGTAAGCCCAACTCCCTAACCACTAATCGACACATTTTCATATTCCTATAGTAAGAGAAATAATTTTCATTTGGATGCTGCAGAGTTATCTCTTCTAAAAGAACAATCCCAGATACAATCCCCTCCAGTAGTGAGGATTTTTTTTTTTTTTTTCAGTGTGACTTTTCTAACATATAGTATCCTAAAATTGTATATTTTGCTAAAACATATCATAGTATATTCCAATTTGACATTTTCAATCCCAGCTTCTGGCTAGCGCTGGTAACATCTTTCATCTACTTTGATTCCAAATTTTCTAATAACCCTTCTAGTGTGCTTTTTTTTTCCTTTGCCCGAAAATGTTATCTTTTTTGTATTCATTTTGTACCATCTTTCTATATTTACACACGAAATGAATGGCACTTTTGTACACTCTGCAACACACCGACACTATCTTCTCGGTTTCCGGCAGCGTTATAAAACGTTTTGATCAAATCGTTTGTTCTTGTGCAACCATAAGTGATATTCTTTCCCTTTTTTGTCTTCTATCTTTCAACCAAGCATACACTTCCTCTCCTACTATATGTTTGCTTGACAAACTGCCCATGCAACATGTTTTCTCATATTTGTTTTTTCGGTTCTTCTTTTTCTTTATTTGTGTTTTTACTTCCTTTCTTTTTCCATTCTTGAATATGTTTCGACTTCTATGAAGCCGCCATTGATCTTCCTCGTTGCACATATAAGCTTCGCTTCACTTTCCCTTGAATACCTCTCTATTTATATAATTTATATGCATACTGAAACTTCCTCCCTCTTTCTTCCGCTACTTTACTCCCTCACTCTTCTCTACATCATTGTCTCTCTCTATCCTCTACCTCTCCCGCGTTTCTTCTCTTCTCTAACTCTCTCTCTATAGCTCTCTCTTCTGTATTGCTCTCTCTCTCTCTCTCCCTCTCTCTCTCTCTCTCTCTCTCTCTCTCTCTCTCTCTCTCTCTCTCTCTCTCTCTCTCTCTCTGACATTTCTGTTCCATCTCTTTTCCTTTGTCATACACATTACTGATGTTGTACCATCTAGAAAGATGATACAAATTGCAGTTTGTAGCTTTCTGCTACATCTACCGTTTTTATCAACTTTTTCTTTTCTTTTTCTGTTCTCTCTTAAGCAAAAGCTGTTGTTGTGTTAACCCTCGTCAGGCCTGATTGAACAGAACAATGATAACTGGTGTTCCAGTCTTGACCATCCTTTCTTTCTCTCTGGCATAGTGTATCTAGGATAACATTATTCAGTGTTGTCAGCTCTCTCTCTTCTATGATGGCAGGGAATAATTCTTTTTTATCTTTTCAGTTACTAGACAGCGGTTTAGTCAGACAAATCGACCCCTGTGCTTATTTTAAGCCTGTTACATAAACTATCGTTCTCTTTGGCTGAGCCGCTAAGTAACGGGGACAAAAACCGGTTGTCAAACGGTGGTGGAAGATAAACACACACAAACGCAAAGACACGCCCGCGTGCATATATACTGGCACGTGCTTTTTTCCAGATTATCTCCTCCTTCCTCCTTTTCCTCCTCTCAGGACCTTTTCCTCTCTCCGACGAAAAGCCATTCTCGAAACGTCATTTCTTCTATTCTTCCATCTAAAATTTTCAATGAGCGTCAACTTAATATATTCAATGTGTACTTTTAATTGATGTTATTGTTTTTCATTTCTTTATATATCATATATATATATATATACATATACATTTGTGTGTGTTTGTGTTAAGATTGATATAAGTGTAGATCATTAGCCTGGCAGAGAGTAAACGAAATAAGCAGGTGCAAAGTCTCCAAAATGTCTAATATAAAATTTAGCTATCCCCAGAAACCCTTAGAAAAGTGGAGGGAACATTTTCAAAGTTCGCTTAGGAACATACCCTAATTTCTGATACAGATGTAACATCTATTATTGACCACACCTTTTATATCATAACTGTAGATTTTACCATTGATGAATTGAAAGAAGTCCTTAAGAACACCAAAATCTGAAAGGCTGTTGGACTGGATTACATTCCACCTGAAGTCTAGAAAACAGTAGAATTCAATGATATTTTGTTAGGCATCAGTAATACGGCTACAAAAGAGGCAACAGATGTTTTTGAGTCCGACATGGACTCACAAAGATCTACTGATACAGCCACCACCGCAAAGATCTACTGATACAGCCAGTGCCGAAAAGTGTATAATTCACAACAGGATACAACTAGAAATTGAAAAAGTTTTGAGATGTCATAACTTCTTCAGAATAAAAATCGATCTACGGTCGAAGAAATATTTCATCATAAATACAAATTTTGATATATTGGTTTCAAATTTTGGCACAAGGTGAGACTATCTTCCTGTCCAGACGCGTAGTCCAAGAAATCTTCTTTTCAATGTCGTTGAAATGTCAATCTCATTTCTAATAACACCATGTGACCCGCTTAAAAGCTGCCCAGTTTCCAGCAGCCATCTTGGACTTCCTGCATCTGTCCTTTCGGCTGACTGAGTTGGACGAGCTAGGTTTCTGTAAGAAGCCTATGAATACCAGTGCATGGAGATGGCCCCCTCCTCATATATTTGCTTGCCTGCTTTCTGTCAGTTTGCCACTACTCGTATTCAAAGTTGGCACACTTATAGGTGCTCGTATGTATTTCTGGGATCGGACACGTTAAAAGACTTACAACATCGTTTGAATCAGGGTCGCTATCAATATAGTTTTCAATGCCGTGATTGTCACTCTTGTAGTGTATTGACTTATGTAATACAGTACATGCCGATGGTGAGATGTCTCTCTCTCTCTCTCGCCCCCCTCTCTCTCTCTCTCTCTCTCTCTCGCCCCTCTCTCTCTCTCGCTCTCGCTTTCTCGTTCTTTCCCCCCGCCCTCTCTTACTCTCTCACTCTCTCTTACTCTCTCTCCCTCTCTCTCTCTCTCTCTCTCTCTCTCTCTCTCTCTATCTCTCTCTCATTTTGCCTTACTCTCGCTCCAGATAGCAGACATATCTTGCTTCGCTTTAAGGATAAGTTACTGCTCCACATGTCGTCTAGGTTCTCTTACGAGTCATACAAAACGTTCTCCAAGGATAGACTGGGAAGCAGAGATATGAAAACTTTCTCATTCCCGTTTTGGTATACTCTTATTAAAATTGTTTCTGTTACTGAACCTTGTTTATGTCTAGAATTTTCCGATTGGATGCGACATTTGCTAAAGCTGTGTTGTGTCAAAATCGCTTTCATTCGTATTACAGACAAATGCATGATTTTCTCAAAATGTTAGTGCTTCGTTTTACATCTTATCCATTGTCTTTGTGTGCGCGAGTGTGTGTGTGTGTGTGTGTGTGTGTGTGCCTGTGCGTGGGTAAGTACGTGAGAGAGAGAGGGAGGGAGAGAGGGGGAGGGAGAGAGAGGGAGGGAGAGAGGGAGGGAGAGAGGGAGGGAGAGAGAGGGAGGGAGAGAGAGAGGGAGGGAGAGAGAGCGTGCGTGTGTGTGTGTGTGCGTACGTGTGCGCATGTGTGTGTTTTCTCCTCGCTGTCGAAGTTTATATTGGAGGCGTTTCTTTCCAATGTTTTGTGATGAATGTCAGCTTTCAAGTAAAATAGTATTTCAAATTTTAAAAAAACGCTCATCTTTCTGTGGAAAAAACCAAAAGAATTGATACAGAAAAAAAACTATCCAAATTTTCTTAAAAGCCACATGAAATTAATGCAGAAACGAGAGCATTATTAAAACTAATCATGATAATTATCATTATTGTTAACACCTTCATTTACGATTTTTGCGTTCTGCTTTCAAATGGCATCGAATTCAATTTTGCTTTCATCATTTCAGATATGAAAATCTAAAATACCAATTATTTGTTTGGAGTCGTTTAAATGGATTATATTTTTTATCTTAGAATAGATGGCCTTGTATTTGTGCATTACAAATCCTTATTAATTTTACATCTATTTACGTTAAATTTCAATCAAACTTCATGCTTGAGTTTGGAACTAATATCATTATTCAAATTCATTCTAAGGCAGCGATTTGGCAAAATCGTTAGCACGCCTGGTGAAATGCTTAGCGGCATTTCGTATGTCTTTACGTCTTGAGTTCAAATTCCGCCGAAGTCGACTTTGCCTTTCATCCTTTCGGAGTTGATAAATTAAGTACCAGTTGCGTTCTGGGGTCGATCTGATCGACTGACACCCTCACCGAAAATAACACATTCCAGCGCATTTGAAGAGGCTGGAACTAAAAAGGAATTTATCTACAGGCCGGGAGACCTGGCACGAACGCTTGCAACAAGGGCGTAAGTTGATAATGACACTCAATGTCTCGGTAATGATTTAATGACGTGTTGATGTAGAATGAGCATTCGGATTCATTTATACCGAAGTTCTCCCATTACCGCATGGACTATCACCAAGAATAATAAAAGAAATAAGCACCAATAATTATGTAAGGTATATCATTAAACTATTGGTTATCTTGTCACAGCGAATGACAAGTGAAATTAATAGACGCAAATTAAGAACCGTCGCCAAAGTCACAAATTTGTCTGTAGCTTGTACCTCGATAGTATTATCTATAAAAACAAATTGGATAGCAAAAACTTTACTAAACTCTAAACAACAGACTGGTTGCTTCTATATAAGAACAGACCTTTGCCCGATTCATATACATGAAAATTTGTGTGAACAGCCGATTTAGTATCTCCAGAGAATATATTTTGTTTTGAAATACCCTTTTTAATACCTAGTGGTGTGGGAGAGCTATAACGTTTGCACGTATATCTGTCTGGATGATAATCATGATAGAAACTGATGATAATGATGATGATGATGATAATGATGATGATAATGATGATGATCAGCATCATCATCATCATCATGGTAATGATGATGTAACCACTATTGTGAAATCATAAAACTTCAAACGATTCGTGTTTATAAATGTGATAGTATGCATGTGCATATATGAGCGTGCGTGTGTATATTACGCATACACATATCCATATCTATCTTTGTGTCAAGCAAGCTAGCTATTTTTATATGTGCATGTGTGTAGGTATGTAGAAATATGTATATTCCGTATATTTATGTGTATCAGATAGATAGATAGATAGATAGATAGATAGATAGATAGATAGATAGATAGATAGATAGATAGATAGATAGATAGATAGATAGAGCTATATATGGATGGATGTATAAATTTTACGTATAGATATATATTCGTATGTATGTGCATATATATACATATTTAACTTATGCCTACGAGTCATGCGTGGCTTCGTGTGTGTGTGTGTGTGTGTGTGTGTGTGTGTGTGTGTGTGTGTGTGTGTGTGTGTGTGTGTGTGTGTGTGTGTGTGTGTGTGGTGTGTGTGTGTGTGTGTTTTATTACGCTAGGAAAATGTCGGCAAATGATAAAATATTGTTTGTATATTTGTTAGTTATTATCGCAGTTTCTTTGTTTGAAATTTTATTTCACCTTATACACTACCACAAAGGACAACTGTCAACGCCAACAAAAATATAATCATGAACGTCATTGATAACGTATCATATTACTATTATTATTACTATTATAGTCATAATAGACATCATATATTTATGAAAACAATATAAATGACTTCTTATATGGGGGTGGGAAAAGTCAGTAGTAAACTGTCTCCAAAACTTTATAGGTGCTTATTATTTCGTCCTCGGAAGAATAAATGACAAACGTGATCTCGGCGAGTTTTGGAAATGTAAGCATAAAGAGATGATGCTAAATACTGTTTTCAAATTTTGGTACAACACAAGCAAATTTGGGGGAGGTTTATTAAATCGATTACATTGACCACAGTGTTCAACTGGTACTTACTTTACCAACCCCGAAAGGATGAAAGGCAAAATCGAGCTCAGCGGCATTTGAACTCAGAACATTAAGACAGAAGAAATGTCACTAAACACTTTGTCCAGTGTGGTAACGATTCTTATTTCTTTATTGCCCACAAGGGGCTAAATATAGAAGGGACAAACAAGGACAGACAAAGGGATTAAGTCGATTATATCGACCCCAGTGCGTAACTTGTACTTATTTAATCGACTCCGAAAGGATGAAAGGCAAAGTCGACCTCGGTGGAATTTGAACTCAGAACGTAACTGCCCGGTGTGGTAACGATTCTGCCAGCTCACACAATTAAGTTAATGCAAAATATTATAAACGCGTTTAGTTCGACTCTCTGCTGAACTACTACTACTACTACTACTACTACTACTACTACAACTACTACTACTACTACTACTACTACTACTACTACTACTACTACTACTACTACTACTACTACTACTACTACGTCTACGACTACTACTACTACTACTTTTATAATAACAGAAATAATAATTATCGGCGCATGTTTTGTTGTCATGAGAGTAATGAATGAGAAATCTTACAAAGCAGAAAATTGGGAGAGATTTATATTCAGTGTAAAGGAAGGAAACAACATTTGTGGAAATAACGTAGTATACATATAAATCATTTTACGTTAGTTCACTATAGTTAGATGCGCTCTCTCTCGCTCTCTCTCTCTCTCTCTCTCTCTCTCTCTCTCTCTCTCTCTCTCTCTCTCTCTCTCTCTCTCTTTCGACATATATATATATATATATATATATATATATACATATATATACATATACATATATTTATGTATATATATATATATATATATATATATATATATATATATATATACATATATATGCATATATATATATATATATATATATATATATATATATATATATATATATATATATATATATATATACATATATATGCATATATATATATATATATATATATATATATATATATATATATATATATATATATATACATATATATGCATATATATATATATATATATATATATATATATATATATATATATATATATATATATACATATATATGCATATATATATATATATATATATATATATATATATATATATATATATATATATATATATATATATATATATATGATTTTCAGTAGGAAGCCTTTATAATTCCACATGAATACGAATCTTATGCAATAGAATTCTCGCTTGAAAGAATTCTAAATACATGAATGAAAAGAGAAAAGATTTATTGTTGGAGGAATGAAAATGTTCCTACAAAATGATTATTTCGAATTCAGTGACACTATTTACAAACAAATATGTATGTTGACCACGATGGGAACAGTGGTTTCCTCAACTTATACTAATATTAGAAATCTAAATCCACGAACAATCTGGTTGCCACCAATTACGAATAATTACTAAACACCCTGAAAATTATACATAGATGATCGTTTTATGCAATACGTGTATAGTCTCGATCAACTCATGGAGTACAAAACTCAAATTAATAGTATATACAAAAATATTCATTTTACAATTGTATAGTTTAAAACGATTCCACTTGGCAGCAGACATTTTAATCATTAAAAAGAACATTGAGACCGATATCCACTTCAGCCTACCAGACTCAAAGTAGAATTTGTTGCCTACTTCATGTCATTTAAAGCATACAAAAGTAAATATATAATTTAATCTATATTATATATAAACGAATAAGAATTACAGAAACATACACCATTCATGAGATTATTCTATTGCAGAAAAAAAAATGAAGACATCACTCAAAGCACTCAAAATGATTAAACACTAAAGTCAATAAAAGTCATTAAAATAATTTATAACAAGTGCCAGATTACTTGTTAGAAATACAATTTCAACAATCAGGAATTGTATTAACACTAACTGCGAATTGCGTATAATTTCATTGTAAATACATAATAGGTGTCCGGACAGCTATTTACGTAAAGATTTATTATACTTTTGCATCAAGAAATTTAATTTATGTTATTTAGTGTAGTTAATGTAATGAAAATAAAACTAAATTTTAGTAATAATCGATTGACGGTTCACCGTCAACAAGTACGAGAGCTCATAGCAGAGAAATACTTCATATTTAATATTTGATTTTATGTGCAGCAAATACATGCACCAAAATACTATATCTTTCTATTGCACTACCGTTGGCCAAGCTTTAGATCCATTATGAATAGATAAGAAAATGCATTTAGTACAAAATATAAATCTTGACTCCATAAATCTTGACATGTTGCAAAATTAAAACAACCAGTCAAATTTATACATTCACAGACAGCTGTACAATTGTTGCTATCAAATTTACATACAGCTATACCAAAAAAACAATTAAAATATCAACGGCTCTAACACAATTGCCGTATAAATTTTTAAATCACATGACGAGAAAAAGTTAAATATTAAGCAGGAGACATTGTGAGAAAGGGTTAGTATTTTTACAGAGTCTGTACAATGCAATTTTGGAAGTAAAGGAGTGGAAACAAGGAGAACAGAAACAGTGGTATAAAATTTTCCCATATTTATCAATATTTTGAGGTTAAACCCTTTTATCAATAAAAGATGGAGGATAGTTATGAGCCCTCGTCCTTTGCCCACATTTGTGGTGATAAGAGAAGCTGCGACATGTACAGCCTCGTATTAGTTGCAATAGTAAATAAGTTTTTAAGTGATGGATTTACACTATCAATGAAGGTGACCTCCCTCATCCCTAAATTTACTATTCTGTTCAGTGGCTTTGATAATGACTGCGATGTCTTGAGTGTAGCCTTTCTTCAGATGATTTTTGAAGAAATTTTTTTTCAGCAAACTCATATAGTCTTCATTTTTCTTTTACTTCTCTTCTGTCGTCATCATCATTATTATCATTGTTGTCTTCATCGTCATCACCACTGTTATTGTTTAACTCTCAGTCAGCCCTCATCGATTAGATCATGGCCAAAGATGTTCTGATCCACATTTTCTCGTCTTTCATTCGCACACATTAAATCTAAAACTACTTCTTATAATTTAATTGTCGGTGCGTTATTTGATCGAGATTTTGGTTACTGATTCTAAAACTGCAATCCACTTCTTTGTGACTTTCTCGTTAGCTTAATCAGCAATATGATGAATGGGGTAATTTTGGTGTTAGCGAAGACCGTGTTACTATTGAGTAAGTAAATTACAATGAAGATATGACCAATACCATCGTTATCAAAAGCATTTCTAAAATCACTGTCACTGTTACCGTCTTCGTTTGCACCGTTACAAGCACACCTCAATAGCGGTGTTTTTAATGCCGCGAGCCAATACAGGATCATCTGCACCAGCGCAAAATTAATACTTAAAGCTCTGATAAATCACACACCATTGCCTTATATAATAGTGGTAGCATTGGGTATGTGTGTGTTATTCATAGCGCTGAAAGAAAGGAATCGTCATAGCAGGAATATCGTATGTTTATAGATCAGCTTCAAAAGAACTGACGTATATGTCAGTATGTATATATATATATATATATATATATATATATATATATATATATATATATATATACACATACATACACTTAAACGCACGCACAAATATACATACGTATGTGCATACATACATACGTACACGTATGTATATATGTATGTATGTATGTATGTATGCATGTATGTATGTATGTATGTATGTATGTATAATGCCGTGTTCAGATTGCTCTTCTAATAGCCAGGTTTATGCTTATCTCAGTGAATTGAAGTCTTCCAGCTCAAAATATTACATATGTGACACTATTGTATATACACATAGATACATATATGCATACATATATAGAGATACACATACACATAGATAAGATCGACATACAGACTGACCGATGGATAGATAGATAGATAGATAGATAGATAGATAGATAGATAGATAGATAGATAGATAGATAGATTTGGTAGAAAGCCTTTGTATACAGGGATTTTTTAAATATTTTTCTTATTTCTAATCGGCAGAACGTAAAAAAGACTTTTCTTTCATTAAAAAATAGTATGTATACACACAAGAGAAAGGCAGCTAATGAAAGAGAGATTAGGTGATGCAAACAGGATAATAGAATTCAAAACATGAGTGAGTGATTGAGTGTGTGTATGTGTGTGTGTGTGTGTGTGTGTGTGTGTGTGTGTGTGTGTGTGTGTGTGTGTGTGTGTGTGTGTGTGTGTGTGTGTTTCTATGTATGTTTAAATGTAAGTATCAGAATTTCCCATTCATACGACGCGAATTAGAACACTGCTCTCTGGTTTTGCAAGCGAAGACGAGGCCGATAGAATAAGTACCAGGCTTGCAAAGATGTCAAACCAGATGCCAAACTGTTCCATCATAGATTCTTCATAGCATCCCAGGAAGAATTAAGGATTTTGTTTTGTATTGCGAATCTTTACTTTAATCAAACATTGAGTTCAAACGTTTGTAGATTCTCTACACTCACACAACATATTTAGAAATGAAATGTAATGCATCCGACAAATTTCTGTGAAGTTTCCCTCATTAAGTAATTTCGTATTTGTATGTATTTATTTATGTGGCTGTATGTTAAGCAGTTTGCTTCGCAATTAAATGGTTCCGTATTCTTTCATACATCGTGGCACCTTGGGCTAGCGTTTACTATTATAGCTCCGAGCCGACCAAATACTGCGAATGGATTTTGTACACGGAAACTGAAAGAAAAGAAACCCATCGCATAATCAAATTCTTGGATATATGAAGAACTATGGAAACATGTGTAGTGTTTAAAAAAATAACTGTCAAGCTGTACTCCTTGTTGACTCTATCTTATTCAACTATATATATATATGCGAGTGTGTGTGTTGTGTTTCTGTGAGAGAGAGATAGTGCGTGTCTGTGTGTCTGTGTGTGTGTGTGCGTGTGTGTGTGTCTGTCTGTCTCTCTCTGTGTCTCTGTGTCTCTCTGTCTCTCTCTCTCTCTCTCTCTCTCTCTCTCTCTCTCTCTCTCTCTCTCTCTCTCTCTCTCTCTCTCTCTCTCTCTCTCTCTGTTTGTCTCTCTGTGTATGCCTTCGGTTCTGTGCTTGTCCTACATCACCGCTTGACAACATGCGTTGCAGCTTGGCCAAACAAAACGATAGAGTAGGTAGCAGGCGTTTAAAAAAATGTATAAGTACTGGGGGTCGATTCGTTCGTGTAAAAGTTCTTGAAGGCGGTGCTCCAGCATGGCCGCTGTCTACATTACTATAACAAATAAAAGATAAAAGATAAAAGATTATATGAAAATTTCAGAAAAATTCCAGTGACTAATTCTTTATTTCATAGAATAATTACCATAAATATTGAAGAAATAACCACATGAATTATACTACAATATCATTTCTAGATAACCCCGACGTTCCGAGGGAGTCGATGTAAATTTATATAAACAGCAAAGAATGTTGAAAAATGTTAACTAGAATAAATTTATTAAAAGATAAAAACATATTTTAATTTTGCTTGTTTTTTTAAATTGATAATATCTGAAAAATATCGATTACATAAATAAACTAAATTATGAAAATTTCTCCAATATTCTTAATGATTGATACGTGAAAATCTACATATTTTTCAAGAAAGAGTTTGTTCCATTCGAGATATACTGATGCTCTTAGACCACAGTGTACTCAGGATGGGATCGTCTTTGTCCACACTTTTCTACAGAATAATAAAGCTACATGGAATCATTCCTGGGTCCATTCAAAAGAGATAGAAAATAAATCATTAGAATAGTGAATAAAAGAAGTCTACATATTTCAGAGGTAAATTGTTTATTTATTCCATAAATGTTCTTGTCCGCTGAATTAAAGTTCTTGGATCTTTTTTTAAAACGGGGGCCACATTTTTCATTAACGAAACACTTTGAAACTTGGAACACTGGTAGAATGTGTCATATAAAACATCCTTTTCTCTTAGTCTTCTTTAAAAAAAAAGAAATCCCTAAGTTATTCCATGTTAAAGTTGTCGTATTTCTGTAATTTCAACCAATCACTGACGTCCATTCAGCCGATATACATTAAGTGCCGACTACATAAACAAACGATTCTGAGACAATTCTATCGGTGATAGGGTTAGGGTTAGGGTTAAGGTTAGGGTTAGGGTAAAACAGCAAATTTAAAAAGAAAAAAGCAAATAAAACGAAGAAAAAAAAAAAGAAAATGAAGAAGCAAATTTAAAATGAAAAAAGCAAATAAAACGAAGCTATGGCTTAATCAGCCAAAGGAGTAAATGTAAACGACTGAATACGTGTCAGTGATTGGTTGAAATTATCGAAATAAGACAATTTTTTACATGAAATAAATTCGAATACAAAAATATTTTTCTGTTCTATAATACAAAATAGATAAGTATACGAAGTTTGAAAGCCTTTCGGTACCAAAAACACTACGTAAAACATTAATGAAAAATGTGGCCCCCGTTTTAAAAAAGATCCAAATTCTTGTATTATGGTTATACTCAACGGTTTTGTTTGTTATTTTCAACTTTTCTGACTTCTTTGACAACTGCTTCTTCCGCTCTAAGCAAGTTGGTTTGCTAAATTCGCCTACGCGGTCTTCTGAGCTATCGGACATAGACTGTTGTGTTGTAGGTAGTTTTGGGAGGCCGCATGCGGCGTAACAGTAAGTATGTATGTATAACACTTTGTAACACAATTTTTGTCTTTGAGTAACAATTGTTATTTCGTATTTGCACTGAATCTGTCTCAAATGTAATGGAAAATGGATCAGTTTCAAAATATTGATGTCCATATCACAAAAGCAAAGGTTGAAGGGAATAGTAGTCATTTCCTTTGATTTCTAGATAGAAGCAAATAGCATTTACTGATCAAAGACAAAAAACAATTAAATGTAATGAACAGAAGTTACAGAGTGAATCAAAAGTCGAAAGTTTCATGCATTGGCATGCATCAAACTGTTTCTTAAGTGTCAATGCAAAAACATATTCGGCCCCGATTATTAATAATTAAATGTCCACGTTTGTGTGAAGAGAGAGAGAGAGAGAGAGAGAGAGAGAGAGAGAGAGAGAGAGAGAGAGAGAAAGAAAGTAAAGTATCAAAGGTCCTCCTCGAGGCATAAACTCATAAGACCACTTTCCTAGATTCTGTAGATATATATTCTTCCATGGACAAGGTGCCGGTCCATCGCATATGTGTGTTTGTAAGTATATATGTCTGTAAATATGTATATATATATATATGTATGGGTGTGTATATGTGTGTGAATGTCTGTAAATATGTATATATGAATAATTTTAATTTTATATATATACTATTTTTTATCTTTTATATTTTATTTATATATATATTTTTTTTTTTTTTTTTTTTTTTTTGATGAGCTGCTCCACATCGGTCACCGGAGTGATATTTGTTCATTTACAGAGTGTCTGAGTGTCGGTTAGGTGTCTGGAATGGGACGGCTTACCTCATGGGCAGGTAGAAGCTCTTTAACCTTGGTTGGTAATCTACCTAGGAGAAGGAAATCTCCGAAATAAAACCTGAGGCCTTGGAAATTCCTGGTTTTGTCAATTCTCTTGTCACACCGGTGAAAGTCTTCTTGGGCTAATAAGTGGGGGTAGTGCAGTGCAAGCTACACCCACTAAAAATTATTCATCTGCACAGGTACTTCCTGTACTCCAAATCTTAGTAAAATCATTCAATTGGTTGATTGGCAGAAACCTAAAAAAAATGCACCTGTAACTTGAATATATATATATATATATATATATATATATATATATATATATATATACATATATATATATATGTATGTACATGTGTGTGTGAGTGTGTATGTATGTATGTATGTATGTATATGTGAGTGCGTATGTGTGTGAGAGAGAGAGTGAACGTGTGGAAGTGTGTCTTAAAAAATATGTTACATTGATTTCTTAAAAAGCTAGTCGAATGAGCCACCGGAATGCATTGTTACTAGTCCTGCTTTTTCCATTACGCAACCAAATTACTTAAAGTCTAGACACAATTTAGCACGCAGTTTAAATGAGATATATATCTTCGATCTTTATAAAAAGTTAACCATTATATAAAGCTGTAGCGACGAACAGTAAATAACGAGCGATACGCGAATCAATGAGATTAAAGACTGGTCAATCAATCAAACATCTCTTATTCCCCCAATCACTTGTCTATGATGTTATGATCCAATCGTACGTCTTCACCAGTCAAATTCTTTGTATTGTCGTGATACCGATTACAATTTCGTATAAGTTATATATAGCTGCTACTCCTACTACTACCATTAATAATAATGATAATGATAATAATAATAATAATAATAATAATAATAATAATAATAATAATAATAATAATAATAATAATAATAAGAAGAAGAAGAAGAAGAAGAAGAAGAAGAAGAAGAAGAAGAAGAAGAAGAAGAAGAAGAAGAAGAAGAAGAAGAAGAAGAATCCTTTCTACTATAGGCACAAGACCTGAAATTTTGGGAGAGGGGGCTAGTGGATTGCATCGACCCCAATGTTTCACTGGTACTTATTTTATGGACTCCGAAATTATGAAAGGCAAAGTCGACCTCAGCAGAATCTCAACTCAGGACGTAAAGACGGTCGAAATGCCGCTAATCACTTTGCCTGGCGTGCTAACGATTCTGACAGCTCACCGCCTTAATAATAATAATAATAATAATAATAATAATAATAATAATAATAATAATAATAATAATAATCCTTTCTACTAAAGGCACAAGGCCTGGAATTTGTGAGGAGGGGGATAGTCGATTACATCGACTCCTGAACTTGACTATTACTTAATTTTATCGACCCCGAAAGGATGAAAGCAAAAGTTGACCTCGGTGAAATTTGAACTCAGAACGTTGCGGCAGACGAAATGCCGCTAAGCATTTTGCCCGGCGCGCCAGCTTGCCGCTATAATAATAATAATAATAATAATAATAATAATAATAATAATAATAATAATAATAATAATAATAATAATAGGAAAATGCTTTCTAATTGATGTATCAATACCAGCAGATGACAACGTTTCTCTAAAAGAAATGGAAAAACTTTCAAAATACAAAGACCTGGAAATAGAGATAACTCGAATGTGGAATCTAAAAACAGAAACAATTCCTATCATAGTAGGTGCCTTAGGTATAATAAAAAAATATTCAGACAAATACATAACAAAAATACCAGGACTTACAAATATATATAACATACAGAAAATTGCACTACTGGGTACTCCACACATTCTACGCAAAACACTTTCAATACAGTAAACATAAGAGCACCACAGCAAACCACAGCACATACCCAAGGCGCACAGAGCTGCGCTCGGTAGTGAAGTGAAAGCACGTTATAAAAATAAAACTACTGAATAATAATAATAATAATAATAATAATACATGTAAAGACATGTCAGCTGTCTTTTGATAAATGTCAGGAATTCAAATGTTCTTAGTAAATTTGTTTACTTGAGTCTGGGTGTTGGAGAAAGGATAAGTTTTGGGAGAGGCCGGTTAAGATATTTGACCCTTTTTTATCGTTATATCTATGTATACGTGCATGCGTATGTGCATGTGTGTGCAGTAAATGTTTAAACAAGGAAATATCATTTGGAAGGAGGTTTTTTTTTTAAGCAGTTTGGGTGACATCTTTATGTAAAAGGGCCAGCTGCTTATTGCTTTCAGTAAATGTAAAGACATATCGGCTGTTTGTTAAAGAATGAAACAAAAAAGCAAACAAGAGCACTCAGAGAGCGCAAACCTCCACCAATGTTTCTGTATTTTGGCACTACGGCTGCAACACACAGGGGGCACTACGAAGACCGACACAGCACCACAGTGGGGACAAAGCATAAAACGAATGAAAATGAGATGTTATATAGAAATGAAAAATGAAATGGCTGCATGGACCCCACTCCCATGCAGTATCATGTTGATTTTCGTTTTTTCTATTTAAAAAAAAATTAACAGAAAGTCACTATTTACACCATATAATCCAATAAATCTTCGAATTCCACCACCGGCGGTAATTCATCGAAATGAAACTGTACCATTGTCACTTCTATCTTTTCCCCAAACAATTCCTTCAACCTTTCTCCTCTTTCTCTTTCAGGCAGAACAGCTTTAACACCTTCATTGTACTCTGTGGGTGCCAATTTAATTCTAATTACGTTCTTCATATTCGAAATCTTTTTTTCTAGCTGTACACTTTTTTATGTATTGTATCATAGCTCTTATATTTTTGCCTTTTGGTGTCACTCTCTGTTTTCCTTCACCAATCTCTTCTACTGCTGCTGGTATTCCTATCTCTGTATGTCTCTCATCCTTTGTTGCTATCATCTCTCCTTCATTTTCCTTTTTCTTCTGTAATTTCTCTTGCTTGCTAGATGTTGGTAACGGTCTCTACTTTCGCTCCTCGACTTTATCCCTTACATTTGTTGACTTTCATTTTTTCTCTGCTCCTTCGCTTTTCCTTGTTTTCCACTCTGCGTCTGCTCTCCACTTCCCTTTTTTTCTTTCTAGGAGTTTTTGGTGGTGAGTCCGTGTTACTTTTCTTCCTCTTCACCACTGTATACTATTCTCCCATTTTTGCTCCTCTATGGTTGAACCCTCTTCTTCTCGATGTTATTTCTCTATCTCTTCCTCTTCGTGTTTCTGGGGACATTTGGCTTTCATGTGTCCTCGTACTCCACATTGATAGCATATGGGAGGTCTTCCTTCCACTACAACTCGTCTCGTCGAGCAACACCAATTCCTCTGCAATTTTGTGATGGTCTGGTAAACTGATATGAACCGACACCTCAAGTCCGTATCCCCAATAGTTCACTTTCGTAGTTCTTGTAATTTTCAGTATTTTGGTGTTCTCCTTTGTATTATAGAGGATGGCTGCCACCAGCCACGCCTCGTCAATTTCTGGGGGCACCCTATCAATCCTCACTCTGGTCGCACGTTTGCCACAGTAGGTTCATAGTAGCACCCTCTCAGTTGATCTCAAAAGCACAGAGGAGTGTTTTATCGCTTCTTGTTCACTCGCAAAGCGTACCTCCACTGTACCGTATTTCTTTCCTCGTTAGATCTTTGATTTCTCTCAAGCATTCTTCGATCGCCTCTACTACAGCTATTTCCACTCTTTTTGTTGTAATAGACAGCGTTCTGTATATTATTGTCTTTCTCTCTGTTTTTTCTATAACTTCTTTTGGCGGCGTCAGCCTCAGGCTGTCTCCTTTCTTTCTCAACAGTTCATCGAACTTCTTGAAATTCGTTTCGTTCAGTTGAACTTCTCTAAGTTTCAAGACATCCGCCGTTAGACTTTTACCAGTCACTGCAGCGTAACTGACTGCTGGAACTGGTTGACATTCCATAACGATATTATCTACAACTTCACCCATAAATGGGGAAGAAAAATACAAGTCCAGGTAACAATAAATTTAACAATTCACTAATACAACAATTAGGTGCGGTAGACTTTCAACAATTTAACAATAACAAGACTCACATGGAGCGAACACACATAAAATGCAACAGGGAATCAAATGACTCGACACAACACCAATGTCCTCTCAACCATTTTCTAGAGATGATTTTTAAAATGAGAATATCTGAGATAAACTCGACTGCTCACACAAACGAGAATACTAAAAATGAACCCGACCACTTTCAAAAATTATGTGAAAAAAAGCAGGAAAAATAATCCAGATTCCGTGTCCGGTACCGGATCGATCCCAAAATCTAATCGCTTTGTACCAATTAGGAGGCCAAACATCCCTGAAAAT
>NC_142931.1:46318415-46330915 GCF_046866305.1 Octopus bimaculoides | reverse complement strand
TAATTATTCCAGAGAAAAGGACGGTATGATAGCAGAATCGTTAGATTCTAGCAGTATTGAATTACGGTTCTTTACGTTCTGCATTCAAGTTGAAATCCCGCAGAGGTCAACTTTGCCCTCCCCCACCTCATTCTTGGGTTGATATATCAAGTCACTGGAAGTACAGTGAAGGTAATTCCACAATGTGTGTGTGTGTGTGTGTCACGAGTAATATTATAGTGTTTCTTCGATACTGCTTTGGTAACTGGTTGAGTTAATGAATGAAAATGTTTCTTGGCTGCGTGAAGAAGTAACTGAATACCCACGAGCATTTAACGAAATAATTTATTGTCGCACATTAAGGCAAACAGCGTTGGCCATTTACAGTTAACATCGGCAATTATTATAGACTGGGAGAGAGATACTACTCTGAGATTACAGAAAGCTTTTTGTATGGCAACATGCAATTTGCCCAACATATCTGGAATCAGTTGCGCCATATTCATGACGGCAGAGGTTCTTTGAAGTCTATCTGAGCTGCATGATTTGCGCTCGTCTTCGTGGGTCATCTGCCTGGGCTATCTAGCTGAAAAAATGCGTGTTTAACGATTTTTATAGGGGAAGCCAAATTCAAGAACGTTCGAGAAAACCCTCTAATTCATCGCTTAATAGAATGATCACGTGAAACTATGGTGGTTTGCTTGTGATGTGTGATTGCTTGTGATGTCTCATTGTGATGTCTGACTGCGTATCCTGAAATTTATATTACAAATATACATATATTAAAAATAAGGATAAACTCAAGCTTATATTAAATTCCTACGCTCGTTTCACCATTATGTTTGTTTGGAGTCCTGCAATAGATGTTCCAAATGCATGTGGATGCTCACTGACAACAAATTCTCAGGGAACACATTGCATCAATTTATTTATATATATATATATATATATATATATATATATATATATATATATATATACACACACGCACACACACACACACACACGCACAGCTTGCTGTTTTTGCTAGAAATCCTTATTGCTCAGTGGAACGCAATAGCCCAGTGGTTAGGGCAGCGGACTCGTGGTCATAGGATCGCGGTTTCGATTCCCAGACCGGGCGTTGTGAGTGTTTATTGAGCGAAAACACCTAAAGCTCCACGAGGCTCCGGCAGGGGATGGTAGTGAACCCTGCTGTACTCTTTCACCACAACTTTCTCTCACTCTTACTTCCTGTTTCTGTTGTGCCTGTAATTCAAAGTGTCAGCCTTGTCACACTGTGTCACGCTGAATATCCCCGAGAACTACGTTAAGGGTACACGTGTCTGTGGAGTGCTCAGCCACTTGCACGTTAATTTCACGAGCAGGCTGTTCCGTTGATCGGATCAACTGGAACCCTCGACGTCGTAAGCGACGGAGTGCCAACAAACCTTATTGCCCAATGACAGTAGGCGACAGATTTTATAGAGCGTCGGATGGATCAAAAAGCATTCCAGCAATAAACATTTGATTTTTCCAGGCATAGTAAATCCCTTCTCCTGCGTTTTGCGTTCAAATCCTGTTGAGGTCAACCTAGCATTTCATCTTTCCGGCGTCGATAAAATAAATATCTTTCAAGTCTTGAGAACAAGTTAATTGATTACAACTTCCCATCAAATTTATAGCTTTCTGTCATATATTAAAAATCATTATTATTCGATAGAAAAGATATCATTGTGAATTTCAAAGTGTTTTTTCTTGGAAGAAATTTCAGTTTTTTACCTTCATAATTGAGATATCGGTTCATATTCCATTCTTTGTTTCTTGTAGTTTTCCAAGTGTCTTTCTTATTCATTGATTTTTATTCATTAAAGAATCCTTTAAAATCTCTATTAATAATATTGATTTTCGTTTTTTAATTAATATTTCCTTATTAATGCTGTTCGTTCCGTTCTTGCAGTTGCCTTAGTAGTTTTTTTATGATGTTGTTATTCTTGTTGTTGTTTAGCAGTGGTTGTCATTATTATTGTTTGCTAGGGGTCGTTGGATCACTGAATCATTAAAGACTCTGTATTTAGTTACGTCTCTACGTTCTGTGTTCAAATTCCACCTTTGCCTTCTTTCTGCCTGTCAACTCCAATAGAAAAAATACCAGTCATGATACTGGGATTGATGTAATCGACTGTCTTCCACCTTCATCACAATTTTCGCTTCAAAACATGTAGCTTTGTGCTTTTATTTTAAATCATCATTCTCATTTAGAAAAAGGCAGCGAGCTGGCAGAATCGTTAGCACGCTGGACGAACTTCTTAGCGGTGTTTCACCCGTCGCTATGTTCTGAGTTCAAATTCCGCCCAAGTAGACTTTGCCTTTCGGAGTCAATAAAATAAGTACTAGTTGAACACTTGGGTCGATGTAATCGACTTATCCCCACCTTCCCCAAGCTGCTTTTGTGGCCAAAATTTGAGATAATTATTATCATTTAGAAAAAAACGGTGAGCTAACAGAATCGTTCGCTCGTCGGATAAAAATGCTTAGCGACATTTCTTCCATCTGTTAACGTTTTGGTTTCAAATCCCGCCACGACTTTTCATCCTTAGTTGGGCAGATAAAACAAAGTACCAGTTAAGTGATGGGATCCATGTAACCTACTCACTTCCATAATCGCTGGCCTTGGGCCAAAATTTGGAACCATTATTATTCTTTTACAAAGACGATACATTGGCAGAATTGTTAGAACGTCGGGAAAACTGCACTGCAGCATTTAACCAGATTTTTTACATCCAGAATTCAAAATCGGCGGAGGTTAACTTTGCTTTTCATCTTAATGGAGTCAATAAAATAAGTACCAGTCAAATAATGAGTTCTACAATATAGACGACTCCTACTCCTTTCATAAGAAGCTATAAAAGGGCGGTGAGCTGGCAGAATCGTTACTGTCGAAAAAATAAATAAATAAACACCATACACAATTTAATCTGTTACTCTATCGGTCCTGACAACCGATATCATTCAATAATTAATAAATATAAGGCGGTGAGCTGGCAGAAACGTTAGCACGTCGGGCGAAATGCTTAGCCGTATTTCGTCTGACTTTACGTTCTGAGTTCAAATTCCGCTGAGGTCGACTTTGCCTTTAATCGTTTCGAGGTCGATAAATTAAGTACCAGTTGCATACTGGGGTTGATCTAATCGACTGGCCCTCTCCCCCAAAATTTCAGGCTTTGTGTCTAGAGAAGAAAAGCATAATTAATAAATATTGATTTTTAATGATGGCACGCGAGAGCACAAATTTGTGGAATTTCTTCCGGTTCTTTATGTCAGCTTTGCTTTTCATCATTTTAAGGTCGATAGAATAAAACATCGGTTAAGTACTGGGGTCGATAGAGTTGTCTAACCCTCCCCACAAAATTACTGGTCTTGTACGCAAATCAGAAACCATTGTTATTGTTTGCTTGGATCGTTGGATGACAAAATCGTTAAAGAGTCAATTGTATCTAAATCAAAAAGAACTAGTAATATTCACAGAGGTCAGTAGATATTTTAGTTTCGTTCTTTTACGTTCTGTGTTCAAATGTGTTCAAACCCTGTCTCGATCAACTTCGCTTTTCAGATTTCTAGAATCGATAAAAAAAAAAACAACAGTATCAGCGAAATAATCCTTTCTACTATAGGCACAAGGCCTGAAATTTTGGAGGAGGGAGCCAGTCGATTATATCAACCTTAGTACGCAACTGGTACTTAATCGACTCCGAAAGGATGAAGGGCGAAGTCGACCAAGGCGGAATTTGAACTCAGAATGTAAAAACAGACGAAATACTGCTAAGCATGGTTCCGGGTTCAAACACCTTGGGCAAGCGTCTTCTAGTATAGCCTCGGCCAGCCAAAGCCTTGTGAATGGATTTGGTAGACGGAAACTGAAAGAATCCCGTCGCATATATATGTGTGTGTGTGTGTGTGTGTGTGTGTGTGTGTGTGTGTGTGTATATATATATATATATATATATATACACATATATGCTTGTATGTCTGTGTTTCTCTCACTACACCACTTGACAACTGATATTGGTGTGTTTACGTCCTCGTAACTCAGCCGTTCGGCAAAACAGACCGATAAAATAAGTACTAGGCTTACATACAAAATAAGTCCTGGGGTCGATTTGTTCGACTAAAGGCGGTGCTCTAGCATGGCCGCAGTCAAATGACTGAAACAAAATAAAGAATGAAAGAATATGCACACACACACACACACACACACACACAGTTTGGGAATATTTCGAAGCACACGCGTAAAGCTATAAATAGCAGTATGTAAATATTAGGTTGGAAAACCCTTTCGGATAGAAAAATTCGAAAGCTCTCCGTAGGACATGTGAGTTCGAGTCCTAGGAGCAGCTCTCGACTGCTATCCAAAAGGGTTTTCAACACAAAATTTACATGCGATTATTTATAGTTTTATGTATGTGCTTCGAGTTATTAAAAAGAAAAAAGAGAATTAGCTAACATTCTCTCGAAAGTTTATAAAATTCTTAAGACATCAATGTGTGTGGGTGGGTGTGTTTGTGTGTGTTTCATTTAAAAGATTCACCAGATTTTCGGTCTACTGATCTGTAATCATTTTATCGACACCAGCAGGATGAAAAGCAAAATCAAAGAAGGTAGAATCTTGAATTTTTTTTTTTTTTTTTTCCGAATTTGCAACATAAAGTAAAAATGAAATAACGCAAGTAATTTGATCCGAAGCTCTGCCGTTGCTGACATCCGGAAATATTCTTTATATTTTATTTTTATTTTTCCTAATATTGATTTCTAACGTTTGCTCACAAGAGCAAAAATTAGGGGATAGGATACAGTCAATTAAAATCGACGCCGGTACTTATTATATCGACTCTTGAAGGATGAAATGCAAACCCATCTTTCAACTCAGAACGTAAGAAGACGCATCTCTGCGGTTATGATTTTCCTCCGTTGCCCTCTACCCTCCATGCCAATCAGAGCCTTTATGTTGTTAAATCTTAGAATCTAATATTCCTCATATTGCCTTAAAATGTAAATGATCTCTGATTATTACTGTTATTATTATTAGTAGTAGTAGTAGTTGTAGTAGTAGTTGTAGTAGTAGTTGTAGTAGCAGCAGCAGCAGTAGTAGTAGTAGTAGTAGTAAAGGCAGAGAACTGGCAGAATCGTTAGCACGATGGGCAAAATGCTTAGCAGTATTTCGACCGTCTTAATGTTCTGAGTTCAAATTCCGCCGAGGTCGACTTTGCCTTTTATCTTTTGGGTGCCGATAAATTAAGTACCAGTTGAATACTGGGGTTGATGTAATCGATTTAACTCCTCTCCCAAAAAAATTCCAGGCCTTGTGCATATAGTAGTAGTAGTAGTAACGTCTTTTCCTCTTTTGTACTTTAGGCCTTCTAACAATATACAGATAAAACTCATACAATAAAAAATGCGTGTGTGTGTGTGTGTGTATGTTTGTACGTGTTTGTGAGTTTGTGTTTATGTGTGTGTACTTTATTGTTAATTCGGAATATGAAAATAGTGCAAATGCGAGACGTTAACGATCTCAAGTGATTAAATGAGAATTTGAAAGTAATAGGAAATTGGGGTTATAGCAGATGTCATTCAGAAAAAAAAAAACTCTCATTACATTTTCGAGAACATGAAAACAATAGAAAGATGTAAAGAATTTAAAGATTCGTGAGAAAATCTGAAAGGAGAGAGTGATCAAATTATCGTATTGACATGAATAATTGCAGTGGTAGATAAATGGGAAGAATTATTCATTGCTAGATAAATAGATATTTCCATAGATAGATATTTAAACAGATGGATGTGTGTGTGTGTGTGTGTGTGTGTGTGTGTGTGTGTGTGTGTATGTGTGTGTATGTGTGTGTGTGTGTGTGTGTGTGTGTGTGTGTGTGTGTGTGTGTGTGGAATCATTTGCCAATAATAGCTATGTGTGTATGTTCTTGGCGTGTGAGTGTGTATGCATACTTATTATATACATACAAATATATATGTGTGTGTATATGTGAGTACATACATTCATTCGTATATACATACTGATATACAGACACTGAATTGTATAAGGTTACTATGTTTTAGCGAGATGACATAGATGCCATCTCGGTCCTCCTATCCTTGACCCAGAGCAACATTGGGAAAAAAAAAAGACACGGAAAAGGGGCTACAGCAGCATCAGTTGAGTTAAATGGTAAGTGAATGGATTACAGGAAGATAGAACCACCAACTTAATAAATAGTTTCTTTGTGAACAACCAGAAAGAGCAGACCAAAAATTTGAATGGTATGAAGAATAGCTTTCACTTGGATACGTCATTCTCAAATGTCCCAATCTGATTCCAGAAACAGTTTAACAATATCCTTATGTTGGTTCTATTTTCTCGGTAACAGACGAGGAATGCTATGGGTATCAATGGATGAATGAAAATATACCCTATGGAGGCACACTTAACAAGAGTTATCTTACCAAAGATTATTACACTCGGATAACAAATATACGGTCCCCGAAACTTCCTTCGGGCAATAAATCAGTAACCTAGAGTGTGCTTGCTGTAGAGTTGCTCAATTTGGAATGATTGATTGGATGCTAAATAAGATCCTGGCTTTTCATGTTAAAACCAAAATACTATTTACTGGTATCATAAATTCCTACATCCATTCTTTACATAAAACGAAAACATATATACCCGAGTTTAACATCAATTAAAATCGCTTTTAAATGATGCACCATATCCTGTCGAAAGTATTTATCAACCATCAAGCAACGAAGAGTAGCAATGGGTCAAGTACTCAAGCAACAGCAAACAGAATCATTGTAGTTGGAAGGGAACTCTTTCGAAAGCATTCTCTGTCAGGTGAACAGAGATACACATTCAGAGAACATCAGATAAATTACCTTTTGCTTATTATGGAAAGTCATGCGCAGTTATATAGTCAGAAAGCTTTATAGTGATTATAACATTGGGAACCAGAGTTATCTGTCTTAGAGCAAGAACGGATGTAGCTGTCACTTTGAAAGATACGCTATTGCAATCCAGAAGCAGGAAATATTTAATGTATGAAAAAGAATAGGAATGCAGTTAAAACATTTAGGCGTGACAAAAGTTGTAGGATTTATGAAACAAACGCAAGAGTGACTCGTATAAGCAATTACCCTCAAATGTCATTACGAAACTATTCATTTCTGAAATGTGATGTAACGTCAAAAGCACAATACATGGCAGTTTGTGCGAAGGATAGTTCTGGTGATCAAAATATAAGACGTGATTCATAAAGCATATTTACCTATGATAATATGAAAGAATACTAGTAGAATGTTCCTGTCAAAATATGTGTAAATTGTAAGCATAACAAGACTGGGCTCTTTAATCGGAGTCAGAAACAAATGGGTGCACAGGAGGTTAGTTAATCGGCACATTAAAAAGCAAGCATCTAAGCAAAACTAATGAAAAAATCTACAGATATTATACTTGGATTATTACTTTTTAACCTTTTATTTTAAGAGTAATTAGTTATGTTCTTAAACTATAGTTACATGCCATTAATGTAACTGTAAAAATATATTTTACAAATTCGAAAAAATGTGGCCTGTAATATGTACATATACGCACATATAAGACATACAAACATACCTGTATATAGATATACCGGAAGCAAGACATACAGATCCACATGTGCTATGATTTGTATCCATGCACAATTAGACACATACAAGACAACCTAGTTTTATATAGATAGATAGATAGATAGATAGATAGATAGATAGATAGATAGATAGATAGATAGATTCGCAGACGTGTCTGTATGGTAAGAAATTCTCTTCCCAACCACCGAGTTCCAGGTTCAGTCGCACTGCATGCCACGTTGAGCAAGTGTCTTCTACCATAAGCCCAGATCAACCAAAGACTTCAGTGGATTTGGTAGAAGGAATATGAAAGCCTGTCGTGTGTGTGTGTGTATTTATCCATCCAGCACCGCTTGACCACCGGTGTTGGTTTGTTTGCGGACCTGTAAGTTAGCGGTTTGGTTCGATAGAATAAAGTACCAGGGTTAAAACAAATAAATAAGTCCTGGGGTCGATTTGTTCGGCTAAAAAGCCTTGAAGATGGTTCTCCAGCATGGTAGCAGTTCAATGAAGAAGATACAAGAAGATATATATATATATATATATATATATATATATATATATATATATATATATATATATATATATATATATATATATATATATATCAGTCGTTAGATTGGGGCCATGTTGGGGCACCGCTTTGAATTTTTAGTCGAATGAATTCACGCCAGAATTTATTTTTTTACGCCTGGTACTTATTCTATCGGTTCTTTGGTGAACCGCTAAGTTACGGGGACGTAAACACACCAACACCGGTTGTCAAGTGGTGTTGGGTGGGGACAAACACAGACAGATATAATATCTATATATATACGACGGTCCTCTTTCAGTTTCCGTCTACCAGCTCCACTCACAAGACTTTGACCCGAGGCTATAGTAAAAGACATTTGCCCAAGGTTCTACGCAGTGGAACTGAACCCGGAACCATGTGGTTGGGAAGCAAACACTTCTGAAATTTAAAAATCTAGATCACTCGTAATATGTATGTAAACCATGAATGTTTTCGATTTCTAGCGAGCATCATGATTCCTTTAATATTCCATAATTGTATACTGCTGGAAATTTCAGCAATGCAAGATTCCAATATTAGTCACAAATCATAAGTCATAAGCCACAACATAAGCTAGCAAAAAGGAAAAATCTGCACAATCACAGCAAGATTATTAATAGTTCAACGAATGATTCCGTAATTTTTCTAATAAAAATTATTTTGTAAAGGCAAATGTCTCTAACGTTATCGCCGAATAGATAAGATTTAGAAGTAACATACCATAGAATATATCTCATAAAGAATTTTCTATAAGAACATCTTGATCTGACAACAAAAGAATCCTAATTTCTATACGAATTTCCAAATGTATTATTAGAGGATTATTAATTCAAAATATCCATAGATATTTAAACATTGTAATTGAAAGAGAGCATGAGTAGTTCAGACTACACTGCAAGCAGAACGGCACCCAACTTGTTCAAAATCACGATTCTTAGGTTTTGGCATTATTCAGATTCTTTAACCTCGTGTCAACTCTGACTAATCAGCCATATTATCAACGGTGTTCCAGGATTCTCAGGAACATTATGAACTGCATCATCCAATGTTTTACAGGTGTCGTTCCTATTTCAAAAAAGCAAGTTGAATTTTGAAGAACTCATTGTTATTTCTTGCGGGTCGAGTGCACACACAGAAGTTCCTAGGTTTACTGTTTGGTTGCCTAACTGCTTACCCTCATGTTTTAAACACAAAATCTTCTTCAGCAAAGATGTACACGCAGACACTCACACGCACACATATGTATGCATATATATATATATATATATATATATATATATATATATATATAGAGAGAGAGAGAGAGAGAGAGAGAGAGAGAGAGAGAGAGAGAGAGGCGGAGAGAGATAACGAACTGCCTGCGTAGCTAGAGGGGGGCATCATTTGAAAGTTACAACAATGCAAGGAAGCGCATTGTAACCAGCGGTGTATAACATCTGATAGTCTGGCCGGTACAGTGATGCCGTGATATATGTGCGCTTGCATATACATATATATACATACACACACACACACACATATATATATATATATATATATATATATATATATATATATATATACATTTTTTGTTTCAGTCATTTGACTGGAGCACCGCTTTTGGTCGAACAAATCGATCCCAGGACTTATTCTTTGTAAGCCTAGTAATTATTTTATCTATCTCTTTTGCCGAAGCGCTAAGTTACGAGGACGAAAACACACCAACATCGGTTGTCAAGCGATAGTGGGGGTACAGACACACCACACACACACATATATATATACGACGAGCTTCGTTCAGTTTCCGTCTACCAAATCCACTCACAAGGCTTTGTTCGACCCGAGGTTATAATAGAAGACGCCCAATGTACCACGCAATGGGACTCAACCCGGTACCATGTGGTTGGTAACAAAGTTACTTACCACACAGCCACTCCTGCGTCTAGATATATCTTTTATCTATCTTTTTCTTGTTTCAGTCATTAGACTGCGGCCATTCTGGGGCACCGCCTTGAAGGAATTTTAGTCGAATGTATCTACCTCAGTACTTTTTAAGCCTGGTACTTATTCTGCCGATCTGTGTTGCCGAGAAACTAGGTTACGGGGACATAAATACACCAACACCTGTTGTTAAACGGTGATGGGTCAATCACAGTATATATATATATATATATATATATATATATATATATATATATATATATATAAATTCAATAATAGGACGAATTCTTTTACAAGAATTTATCAAGTAGCTAGCGTGAAAAAACCTCATAAGGGAAAAAAATCCATCATTTATTCCCGAAATATATATTTTTATATTTATATAAGGGCTTTACTATACGTAATAGCGTGAGGCATTATTGTATAGTAATGCCCTTATATAAATATATATATATATATATATATATATATATATATACGACAGGCTTCTTTCAGTTTCCGTATACCAAGTCCACTTACAAGGTTTCGGTCAGCCTGAGTCTATAGTAGAAGACACTCGTACAAGGTGTCACGCAGTGGGACAGAACCCGGGAAGCTTCTTACCACACAGCCATGCTTGCATGTATTATTCAACCACAGTAGTAGTTGAATATATTCTTAAGCCCACCATTTCGTCAATCGCAGCAGCTTCCAAGCTTCACCACTAATTCAGTTCTCAACTAAATTGCAAACTATTAACAGTATTAAAAAGGACGCCTCCTCAGCTACACTTTGGCATAAATAGTTTGAGATTTGGTTCAGTAGGAAAAAAAGTTACATCAAAATATCTGCGACTTTAAAGGAGACCGTAAGGCACCTATTGACCTTCAATTAACGTAAACTTTTTAATTTAAATTAATAGCAAACCTTTCTTAGGCTTAAATGATAGGAAAATGCATAAGGAATTCAGAATCACTAGTCGCATTGAAAAAAATTTAGTAGAAAAGGAGTTATGAGGTAAAATGTAACGAAATTTCCTGTCAGTAAAGCAGTAGCAGTGGAGGCGTAATGGCCCAGTGGATAGGGCAGTGGACTCGCAGTCGGAGGATCGCGGTTTCGATTCCCAGACCGGGCGTTGTGTGTGTTTATTGAGGGAAAACACCTAAAGCAACACGAGGCTCCGGCAGTGGGTGGTGGCAACCCCTGTTGTACTCTTTCGCCTCAACTTTCTCTCACTCTTTCTTCCGGCTGGGTGGAATACGTACGCCATAGAAATCGGAAACCGGACTCATGAGCTGCGCTAGGTCTCAAAAGGGCGCATAATAATTTTAAAAAAAGGAGTAACGCTTCAGATATAAGAATAAAGAATATACTCCTAAAATTAATGTTTATTTTCTAAGGCGGTGAGTTGGCAGAAACGTTAGCGCGCCGAAAGACATGTATAACTTTATTTCATCTGTGTTTATTTTTTTGAGTTCAAATTTCGACGAGGTCGACTTTGATGTGCAGATTATTTCATTAATTTGTTTTTTGTTTTTTTTAACTGAACACTTTTAAACTTCTGATACTGGTAGAATGTGTCTTAACGCTTTGGACAAAATTTTGCATTTTAGAAGTTATTTCGTCAGAAGTTATAGAGAGTAGACAAATTCGTGTTTGATAAGTGCCAATACACGAAACTCTCAGCTTTTCACTTACTCTCTAACTTCTACCGATGATATATATACATATTACATATATGTGCAAAACAATCTCATCACGCAATCGAACCAATGAAAGAGCCTCTATCTGGTCACTCGACACACTAAAAATAGCAGCCAAAGTATCCCCCTACCTAAATCACACGCTCATTATCCCTCAAGATGGTTTGCTGAAGGCTGGAATGTTTTTGATAATACGTTTGCAGTATCAGGGTTGATTTGAGGCGAAATAAGAACGTTATGATCAATTTCTATATTAACACCCGCACGATTTTCACTAAGAAAAAAAATTTTATTTTTTGCGTGGAATCAAGTACCCTGGTTTCCTAATATGCTGCAAATCCTTTATTTTGGTTCACAAAAAATGAGGTGGTGCTTCCCCCACCCCAATCCCGGAATCATTGGAAATTTGTTTTTCGTTTAATGCCATCAATTTGGTGTTGATGGGTAATATCAAATAATTCAATCACAACATATATTTCAATTAAGCATAAAAAAATTGAAATATTATCTTTCAGAATTTTATAAGGTAAAATCTTAAATTATTAATTGACACATCATAATTATCCTGGAAAAATCATGGATTACATGGAAGAATGCGAGCATGAAAAGTAATATTCTTAAGATTATAAACCTGGAAAAGTACATGACAAGTTATTACACCTGTAAAAGTATAGGACAAACTATTACTTCAAGTAAAGTAAAGAATACGAAACTATTTACTTAAAATATTTCAG
>NC_142931.1:46268415-46308415 GCF_046866305.1 Octopus bimaculoides | reverse complement strand
TATATATATATACATATACATACACATATGTACATATATATATATTCATAAATATACATACATATACATATATACATATATATATATATATATATATATATATATATATATATATATATATATATATATATATATATATATATATACATATATATACATATACATACATATATATACATATATATACATATACATATACATGCATATACATATATACATTTCTCTAAGTGTGTTTGCGAATGTGCAGGTGCATGTTTATAAGCGTGAGTGGGTGTATACTTGCCTGTACCAGTATACATGTATATGTGAATTCATGTGAAAATGTAAAGATGATTGTGATGAAGATTTTCGAAATTTACATTATTGACCTCTCAGCAGACAAAGAATGTAAGAGTTTGCATTTTTGCTACAAGGTGCCCTCTCTCTCTCTCTCTCTCTCTCTCTCTCTCTCTCTCTCTCTCTCTCTCTCTCTCTATCTCTCTCTCTCTCTCTCTCTCTCTCTCTCTCTCTCTCTCTCTCTCTCTCTCTCTCTATCTATCTATCTATCTATCTATTTCTTTCTCTCGGTCTCTCACTCTCTTCCTGTTTCGCATTCAGACTTTCTACCTCACACTCCTACCCTTTTTTTTTTTGTTCTTTACTGCCTTCTCTACTCCTTTCTATATTTCTTTGATTCCCTTCCTCATCTACCTCTTTTCTTTCTGCTTCATCTTCCTCTGTTTTACTTTACTTTCATTTGTTCGTTATTCATATATATACTTTTTTACTAGTTTCAGCCATGCTTCAGCGGTCATTCTGGAGCACATATATTTAATTTTTTTTTAATTCTTTTACTTGTTTCAGTCATTTGACTACGACCATACTGGAGCACCGCCTTAAAAGGTTTTAGTCAAAGAAATCAACCCCAGGACTTATTCTTTGTAAACTTTGTACTTATTCTATCGGTCTTTTTCCGGGGAGACATAAACACACCAGATTCGGTTGTCAAGCGATGGCGGGGGTACAAACACAGACACACACACACATAAATATTTACATATATATGTGTGTGTTTGTGTGTGTACATGTGTGTGTGTGCGTGTGTGTGTTTGTATGTGTGTGTGTGAGTGTGTGTGTGTCTGCTTGTGTGTTTACGTGTGTGTGTGTGTATGTGTGTGTGTGTGTGTGTGTTAAACAAAATGATACAGCAAAGGCCAAGGCAGTGTGAGATTTCTAGGACGTTAATAATGAGAAAGGTAGTCTTACAGCTGTTTCAGGGATATAAGAGATATCCCGTCATCAGAGACGACATAAGAAAACAGTAGAAAGTTAAATATAAGGAATGGGGGTAAATATAGGAATTATACAGGGAAACATGAGAATAAAAATATATGTCAGATGTTAAAGCTGCTGTTCCATAATCCAAGGAATGTTCTGTGTAGAATGGGTAAAGAGGCTTCTTGTCCATGGTATGTAAATTCCGATAGGAATGGATAATGAACAGCAACTTTAACATCTATTAACATATATTAACATATATTTTTATTTTCATATTTCCCTTTATACTTCCTATATCTCCTACTTTCCAAAATAACTTCTTATACTGAACTCTATTATTTCCTTATATTTAACTCTCTTATGTCGTCTCTGAGGATGGGATATCTTTTAATATCCCTGAAACAGCTGTAGGACTACCTTTCTCTTTATAAATGTCCTAGAAATCTCACACTGCTTTGGTTTTGTAGTCTCACTTCATTTACCATATACGCATTAGACTCCTCACTCATGCTAATATCGAACCGGGAGTCTAACAACAGTCCTTCCGTAGCACTTACATCGCTTTACCTGCCTTTTGGGTCTTCTGGATATCAAAACCTCTCATTATATATATAACGAGCTTCACTCATAAGGCTTTGGTCGGCCCGAGGCTATAGTAGAAGACATTTTCTGAAGGTGCCAGGCAGTGGAACTGAACCTGAAACTATGTGGTTGGTTAGGAGGAATTTCAACCATGTTTCATGGTCTGCTACCACAACAGCTCCTTTATAGGATCCAGTTAGCTCAAGGCATCATCAGGAGGAACCACGTCCGGTTTCGGCCACTACTCCTCTACCGTTTTGACGTGGCGCCCTCCCCCCCTTTCGGAGGTGTCTTCAGCTCTGGTGTTGGGTGCATGTCTTCTTTCTTCTATTCCCTGGCCTCTTCGATGCAGCATCAACGAGTGTCAGCGTCCGACTGATTGTCTTGTCAAATTCCTCTTTTTATACCTGCTGCTAGGCTCCAGCAGGCTGCCCCAGCAAGTTGTCACGTGACACTGTCTAAATTTCCCGCTGCTAGGCTCCAGCTAGTAGCTCCAGCAAGTTATCACGTGACACTGTCTAAACTTTAACTGACAATGGAGGGCGCGTAATCTTAGCCCACGCATGCTCTAACTGAGACCGTCACCTGTCAATCATCGAAGCCACTTCAGTGTCAGCCTGTCTCACCTAATGATATTATTTTCCTGCCGGCATGTTATGACTTTCAAGCCATATTTGGTCTTCCCGCTTCAGCCATATATAGAAACTGGCTTTTTCGACCGCCTCCTGTATCCTCCTTATATATATAACATGTGCATGTATGTACGCATGTATATGTATGTTATCTAACTATCAATTGTCATGGCTTATTTACTGTATACGTATAGCCTGGGTATAAGAGAAATCAGTACAGATTTAATTCGGTAATCAGGAGGTCAATGTGTCACAAAGACTGTCAGTTTTATCTTTCGATTCTTCAGACAGTACATACTGAAAGCAGAATTTTGTCTGAAAAATATGTCATAATCTAAAACTGGAAGTCAGATTTTTTTGCAGTTATTTGCTGTGTACGAGAGTTTGTGGGTATATTGAGGCAGTTTGATTATTAGGTTGATGTAGAGAGTGCATGCGACAATGTAGGAGTGAAATGCCGTACACGTAGATGTCAGCACATGGGGATGGATAAAAGCAAAGGGTGAGATAAAAGAACAAAAATGCATGCTTTGGAGAGTAGAGGAATACTGATATATCTTTTAACTTTTACTTTTTCTCTCATTAGTTTGTGGAGCACCACTTGAATGGTTTTAGTCGAACAAATCGATCCAAATACTTATTTGTTTTTAATATTGGTTTTGGGTCATGTCAGGTAACTTTAACGCAATATGCGATGCACGAGTAGATTTTGTTGGCTCGAAAACGGATAGGAGGAGAAACCCGTGCTTCAAAAATCTGCTTAGTCGGCTTCAGTTGGCAGATAAGTACAGACTAGATGTCTCAGACGCTCCATTGTGGAAATGGACAAATAGCGATGGGTCATCTTGATCTTATTTAGATAGGATTATAATTAAGCAGAAACCTAGTTAGACATCCACAATTTCACCACTTTAGCTATAGTGATCACAAATTTGTGAATGTAGGCTCGACTTAGATAAGTTACGTAGACAGAGATCCGCTTCTGGAAACTCAATAAGTCTCTTTTTGCGCATGAGTAGTGTTGAGGGCAAAGTCTGGAGCCATTATTAACAACAAATGGTGGTATGTCCTCAAAAGCGTCATAACATTTGAGTGTATTAGATATAGCAAATAGTTAGTGGTTAAGAAAAATAGAGTAGAAAAGGCTTTAGTTAGGGCTCTAGATGAAGCACTGGAGTCTGGCTCTGCGCCCCGAGTTTTAGCTGTGATATTGGCTGTTAACCAACACCTCGAAGCTAAACACGAAGGGTGCATAGTCAGTGCTAAACAACGTGCAATGGGACGAGAGGGAATCAAAGCTGCTGAATGGACCCGTATGATAGAGACCCAATGTGGAAATGGTGGCACAATAAGGTCTATGATGAACCAATAAGGGAACTTGGTAAACGAACTCGAGATGTGTATAACCTTTCAGGAGCATTTCGCCCTGTTTTTTCGGGAGGGGCGGCGGGCCGAAATTTAGGAGGGACCTCACGGACCTTCTGGTCGGTGTGCCACGTCTCTCGGGGTCGGAAGCGGAATGCTGTGAAGGGCCAATCTCAGTTGTGCGGGTGGAGGAGGCTTTGATGGACTGCGGCGGGGACAAGTCGCCGAGACTAGATGGTCTTCCCTACGAACTTTATTACAGTGTGCCAGACTTGTTTGGGCACCTACTGGCATGGTTTTCACTAACAGGCAGCAGAATGGGTTTATTCTCAGGTCTGTGAGCCGGGAGTTGGTGACGCTGCTTAGAAAGGACCCAAACCCCAAAAATGGGGGATACTATAAATAATTTCCGGCCTATCAAAAATCTATCCGTGGGTGTATGCCCAAAAATCCAAAATCATACTGGAGTCGAAGCAGAACGAAGTGAACATAACATTCACTGTTAGTTTTCATTTCCCGAATTATAAAGCCAGATAATATATCTCAGTATCTTGGGTAGATAAAGGTCAGGGTTCAACCGACACATACTTCGTATTCTTAAGTTTTCTTGTAGCCACTTACCTAAGCTCCTGAGTGCTGAGCAATTGGTCCTGTTGATTGTTAACAAGACGAAAGACTCTGAGCCAATCTTCCACTCTTGACTCTTGGCGATTGTGTGACCTGATTGCAGTATATTATCACAGTGAATTTAAATGCATCGTTATCAAATATACTTAAAGTATATGATTTCATATATACGTGATTTGAAAGCAACACTCTATTGGTACTTTTTCTGATGGAGATGTGTGTATGTGTATGAGCGTTTAGTTTATGCTACCACAACAGCTCCTTTATAGGATCCAGTTAGCTCAAGACATCATCAGGAGGAACCACGTCCGGTTTCGGCCCCTACTTCTCTACCGTTTTGACGTGGCGCCCCCCCCCCTTTCGGAGGTGTCTTCAGCTCTGGTGTTGGGTGCATGTCTTCTTTCTTCTATTCCCTGGCCTCTTCGATGCAGCATCAACGAGTGTCAGCGTCCGACTGATTGTCTTGTCAAATTCCCCTTTTTATACCTGCTGCTAGGCTCCAGCAGGCTGCCCCAGCAAGTTGTCACGTGACACTGTCTAAATTTTCTACTCTATTTTTCTTAACCACTAACTATTTGCTATATCTAATAGACTCAAATTTTATGACGCTTTTGAGGACATACCACCATGTGTGGGTGTATTTTGTAAATGAAGTATAGTCAGGGAATTAGCGATTACACTGATGCTATAATCTAAATTCAGTGGCAGTAATTATATTGCCGATGTATAAGTGTGGTATTTTAATAAATGTCGACACACATGGGGACATAGGGAAATTGGTTTCTTATTTCTGTTCGGTATTCTAAAATCATGTTGTGCAAAAGAAATTTTTCGTGAATGCATATATGACAGAGGTGTCACATATCAAAGTCTAAAAGTTGCCATGAAATGTTATAGCTTTCAAGTACCAATGGTGTATATATCTAAAAACATAGTTACGTTGATTGCATTTTTCATGTGAATTTGGTCGTTTGTTAAACTGATATCATTAGTATCAATGAAATTACATTTCACTGTGCCCAAGTATACAAGGAACATTTCAAAGCATTCGTCATTGATCAGTCATAGATTTAGTGAGAAGCAGTTGCAGATTTAGATCTTGTTGCAGTGTTGTGGGAAGCTGTATATTATTTTCATATTAACTGATAACGGCATTTTAACGACGTTGTTATTGTTGTTCAATAAAGAGATGCAACCGCACAAATTGGAGGGAGAATTTTTCTAATGAGGTACTAACATTAATTGAATGTGGTTGATTAAATCACAACATTTGTGTTTTCTTGTTATAGTCTGTGTGCATTTAAAATATTTATTTTTGTCTGTAACAAACTGCTTGCAAGTATGTTATTACATATGCTCAACACCCAATTAAATGCAGCTTCCTCGTAAGATGTGGCAAAGATTATCTTGCTTGAAGTACTGGGTAGGTTTCCAAGATTACTTGGCGAGTGTTCGAACTGCAATGCACATACGCATACACAGACACATACACACACACACACACTCACACACGCATACACACACATACACACACACATACACACACACATACACACATACATGTATATGATATATGTTATATAATATTTATATTATGTTATATATTATATCATGTTTTATATTATTATTATTATACATATTATTGTTGCTGTTTTATACAAACTGTTCCAAATTTCACAAACATATCTCAAGTAACAGCAAGTTGGACATCTTACTTTGAATATTATTTATGTTTGGCAGTGATATAATTTATGTGAAGGAGGCCAAGGAGGCAAAGGCACTGAGGTGGCAGAATCGTTAGCACGCCGGGTAAAAACGTTAAGCGGTATTTCTTCCGTTTTTATGTTCTGAGTGGAAGCATGCATGAATGTCTTTGAAAAACGGTCAAACGAAAGCATTCCGTCTAATTTTCTCTGTAAAATTTTTAACTTTGTGTTACTTTGTAACACAATAAATTTGGGTCAAATAGTTTTCTACCCCAATGGTAGTTAATTTCGCTAACGTTTTCATGACGAAATTCGAAACACAGTTAAAAGAGACGGATCGCCAAACAGTTTACTTAACTTCTTGAATTTATGTGATTGTTTCACAGAAAATTGTAGCTTTAAGTTCAATAAGAAATTAACGTCTAATTTTTCAAAAACTTGCGTCGAAGGTTTGGTAAAAAAATGAACTTTTGAGGTCGAGTAGTTACAGAGTTTTTTTGTAAACCCATGTCATGCTACATTTACCTTCACCGCCGCACTAATCATCCACATCATGCAATTAAGTGAAATCCGAAATCCCAGTCTTTGAGGATAAAACGGATTTGTACTGGCATAAGGGATTTGTGGAAACAGGCAAATGTTTTGATCCGTTATTATGTCAAACGCAGTTACATTGAATCACGATTGAAGGAAATTGCAAATGACATTCCTAAAATTAGCCAAGAAAGTCAAACTTTCGAGCCAAATTTTCGCAACCAAATTAAAATTTGTGATCGAATTTCTTTAGCGATTAACCGACACCGAAATTTCGCTGGCATTTTTAAGTGTTTCATAAAAGTTACCCGTATATTTCAGAAAAGTATTCTCGTTTTAAACAAACATTGCTACATCCGTCGTGTTCGAGATCGAAAGATGCGCCAATCTTGCCGACAGTCTGGGGGATGCAAACTTCCGAGGCAACATTCTCGTATTAGAGGTTGGAGCGAGAGTTTTGGGGGCAAATCTACTTGTTAAAGGTAATAGCAGAGACAGTGAAGAGATATTTCAGCCGTTTAAAGGCTATATTTTTATTTTAATGTTAAAGAAAGCAACTCTGAGTAAGCCATTGTAATAGCGTTGACGTTTCACGCTACCATGACGTCATTAAGTTTGGAAGTCAATAATAATACTGAGAAAAGTTACAGCTATATGAAATCCCCAGGCGGTTTAAATGCACTACTCTCCGATATCCAAGGGGCTAAAATGTGTCACCAGGGGTCATGATCTGGATGCAACCCGGCTCTCTTAGGATATAAGAGGTTAAGGGCCAAAACAATTGCTTGGGGGCTGTCTCTTCTCTGAAGACTTTCTGTTGTTCAGCCCTTTTGAGAGTTTCCTACCACTAAGAAAGCTCTTAACCACTACCTCTGACCCCAATAAAACTATCATTGGACTTACTGAACGCCGCACCTCGAAAAACATCCGCAAGATAGGCTAGTCCTGCTCATTGTGCAACAATATGAGTCAAGTCCATTATAACAGAAATGTTGATTTATGCAGTAGGTGAGACGTGTAAGGATTTCCTTTTGGTGTACGCAGCGGAATACAGTAAACACAACTTCATTTCTGTTAGTTGCACAACAGAACAATTAAATAAGATGTTCAGGCGCCGAATTGGCTGTGTGGTAAGTAGCTTGCTTACCAACAACATGGTTCGGGGATCAGTCCCACTGCGTGGCACCTTGGGCAAGTGTCTTCTACTATAGCCTCGGGCTGAACAGAGCCTTGTGAGTGGACCTGGTAAACTGAAACTGAAAGAAGCCTGTCGTATATGTATATATATATGTTTGTGTGTCTGTGTTTGTCCCCCAACATCGCTTGACAACCGATGCTGGTGTGTTTATGTCCCCGTGTCTTAGCGGTTCGGCAAAAGAATAAGTACTAGGCTTACAAAGAATAAGTCCTGGGATCGATTTGTTCGACGAAAGGCGGTGCTCCAGCATGGCCGCAGTCAAATTACTGAAACGAATAAAAATTAAAATGGGCATAGGTAGGATGTCAGCGCAATAACAATAGTTCGACGGAACTTGCCGAAGGTTTTACATCAAACGGCTATAATTTTGAGGAACTGTTGTTGGCACTCCGTCGCTTACGACGACGAGGGTTCCAGTTGAGGGTTCAACGGAACAGCCTGCTCATGAAATTAACGTGCAACTGGCTGAGCACTCCACAGACACATGTACCCTTAACGTAGTTCTCGGGGATATTCAGCGTGACACAGTGTGACAAGGCTGACCCTTTGAATTACAGGCACAACAGAAACTGGAAGTAAGAGTGAGAGAAAGTTGTGGTGGAAGAGTACAGCAGGGTTCGCCACCATCACCTGCCGGAGCCTCGTGAAGCTTTGGGTGTTTTCGCTCAATAAACACTCACAACGCCCGGTCTGGGAATCGAAACCGCGATTCTATGACCGCGAGTCCGCTGCCCTAACCACTGGGCCATTGCGCCTACACTGAGGAATTGTATATTCTCAGAAAATATTCTAACTCTACTACACTTTCAGTCCTCAAAACAAGAGGATAAATATACTGTGTCTGTGAATAACGTGACGCTCTGAAAGAACGAACAAAATGTCAGGCGAATTCCATTACATTTACACAAAACTTTTTCACTAAGTGTTCTCTTTACTGTTTTCTATTTCTTTCTGTCTTTCTTTCTTTTTTCTTTGTTACCAGTATGAAAAAGTGAAAACTCATGACGCCATTTTGTCTAAAAAAGGAACGCAGGATATTTCCGTTTATATTTCAAAATTCTGTATTTCTGTGTTCTTTTCATTTTCCATTTTGAATCTGAGCAACACAGGCAATGTTGAAATATTGTTCACTTTAATAAACAATCAATGCCTTTTTATTTCAAATCGTATCACGCTCTTCTTATTGTCTAGAATCATTAGCACACCGGGGAAAATGCTTACCAGCATTTCGTCCGTCTTTACGTTCTGCTTTACGTTCTGAGTTCAAATTCCATCCAGGTCGACTTTACCTCTCATCCTTTTGGGGTCGATGAAACAAATACCAGTTGAGTGCTGAGGTCGATGTAATCGACTATCCCCCTCCCCCAAATTCCAGGCCTTGTGCCTACAGTAGAAAGGATTATTATTATTATTATTATTATTATTATTATTATTATTATTATTATTATGGTTTGGCTCAGGTTCGGTCTTATTCTTGGTAGGATTTATGTGGGTAGCGGGTTACTACCAGTAAATTTAAGTATCCACAAGTTTTCAGCACTCTTTCAAGTGCCTAGAACCCTCCTGATAATCTTTGCTGTCCCTAAGAAACAACCTTTCTGTAGGAGCTCTACCGGGCATTGTATTCCAACCTCTTTCAGCCATTTGTCTACATCTTGGCTTACTGTTCCCAACGCACTAATTATTATAGGCACGACCTTTACTTTTTGCATGCTTGAAATTCTTCCAATTTCAAATTTTAAGGGATTGTTGTTTTTTTTGTTTGTTTTTTCTGCCTCTTTCTTTACAATCCTGGAATCAAACGGGCATGATAGGTCGATTAGTAAGCAACTTTGCTTTTCCTATAACTGTTATGTCTACTCTATTATTTTCTAACTTCTGGTCCGTTTGAATAGGAAAGTCCCACAAAATCTTGCATTTCTCCGACTCCAGTTCTCTTTCGATTCGATGATTGTACCATGTGTTTCCATCTTCAAATTCCCAATTCTGGTACAGTTTCCAGTGTAAAGCTTTTACCACCTGGTCGTACCCCCATTAGCTTATATTCTTCCTGTGCCAACTCGGGGTATTTTCCACAAAGTGAGCCACTGTCTCGTTCCAAATTCCACATGCTCTACATTTCTCTGACACATTCTCTCTATATATTCTTTTTCTCAAATCGTTTGTTTTATCGCTTGATCTTGGGTTGCTACAATTAGGCTCTGTTTATTGTTTTTAACTGCCTTTTTTTAACCTAGCCCAGGATTTTGTTCCACATAGTGTTCAGTGGCTCTCCAAAGTTATATATATTAAAGTGACTAGTCGCAATTTAAAACCAAAAGGCACAAGAACAAACATCACTAAAAATGAGTAAGGGTCCAAGTAAGCACTAGCATTGCTAGAAATAAAATTAAAAACAACTTTTAGCCGCGAACTGAACATTTTCTGTTACAAAAGCAATTATCTATCGACTCTCAAGGGAGACAAGCTCCCTAAGCAAGCGAGAACGCCATATCACGGTGATTTCGGATCAAATTGATCTCATCAGTGGATAAATAAGTGCTTTTGTAACAGAAAAAGTTCTGTTCGTGGCTAAGAGTTCTTTTAACTCTTATTTTTAACAATGTTGGTGCTTACTTGCACCCTTAGTCACTTTTAGTGACGTTTGTATACACACACACATACATACATACATACATACATACATACATACATACATACATACATGCATACATACATGTATACATATATATATATATATATATATATATATATATATATATATATATATATATATATATATATATATGTATATATATATATATATATGTATATATATATATATATGTATATATATATATATATATATATATATATATATATATATATATATATATATATATATATATATATATATATATATATATGCATGTGTATCCACGAAATATGCATGTGTTGAATGAAGAATAAAACTGAATCGATGGAAAGTGCAGGGAAGCGTGTCAGAGACACGTACTGTGTCACGATGATTCTGCCTGACAATTACTTAATTGTCAGGCACAATCATCGTGACACACATCTGTGGAAATTCGCAACCATTTACGCGCTAATCCAATTAACAGATAGTACAGTTGATCAAACAACTGAAACACAACGTCGAAACCGACGGAGATTCATTCCCTTATTGCTGAATAATATGACTAAATACACAGTAAGTGCTCTTTTACTAAAATATAAATAATATACAATCATTTCTATTTCTTTGTTTCCTTCACAGACCTGATGATAGTTTCAGCTAGTATCATTGTACTAGCCGTTGGCAGTACTGGTCGAATATTCGCAACTTCCTCATTGCGTGGTCTACGATTCTTTCAGATCTTAAGAATGGTACGCATGGATCGTAGAGGAGGGACATGGAAACTTCTCGGATCTGTTGTATGGGCACACCGTCAAGTAAGTTATATATTTATATATATATACATATATATACATATGTGTATTTTTGTGTTGGAATCCCTGTGATCCCTAGTTGATACATGTTGTCTAATGTCCAGCAGAGCAGGCTGTATATGTTATCTAATGAATACACACACACGCACACACAGATGTATGTATGTATGTATGTATGTATGTATTTATGTATGGATGGATGGATGGATGGATGGATGGATGTCATTATTTAGTTTATTTCAAGGTTTCTTGCTAATAGAAAAACCTAGACCCAAGGCTCCTTCACTGGGATTTCAACAGCAACAGCAGGGTATTTTTGTATGTATGCATACGTGCAGATTCATGTTTTGCTTAATGTATGTCTTCTCGTGCATATACTTGCATTTCTAGACATGCTTGTATGTATGTATGTATGTATGTATGTATGTATGTATGTATAAAATTCTGTTGCATAGGATTTATAAAGGATCAAGGTACATCAACATGGCTAGCCAAAGACACGCAGCGCCGACAGTAAAGTAAGCCATTATCAGCGCAAAAGGCATCCATGAAATCAAGACATTGTTGTTGGGTAATCCGCAATTTTAATTGTTTACAAGTTATAATCAACAAATGGCAAAACGTCTGGTGTAGCGTGAAATAACAATAAACGAACAAACGGATTTTAAATGTTGCAACAATTGTTTCGCAGACAATCTCCACTTTAATGCAAGCACAATACAATTTTTGAACTAAGCAATACATTATGCGAATCCCACACTCATCAGGCAGCATTTTAAAAATAGTGAAACAATGACTTATTGAGTATTTGATTCTCAGACAAGTCAAGTTACAACCAAAGGTACCAAATTATGAAAGTTATAAATCGTTTTGTATCATGAAACTGACAATTAAAAATAGTATAGAACAGGAAGGAGAGGAATTATAATGCACTGTCATTGACCTTAAGATAAAAGAATTTCAGAGTTTCATTTATATTCAATCGACGCCGAGAATCACATTGTCTGTTTTAGACATTTTCGAGCAGACGTTAATAATTACTCCTAATACCGTTTATCTTTCTATTTTATTTTCTATTTGTATATATATATATATATATATATATATATATATATATATATATATATATATATATATATATATATATATATATATATATGTATGTATGTATGTATGTATGTATATATACTTACTTATTTGTATGTGTGTGCATTAGTGTGTATGTTTGTGTGTATATACATCGGTACACATATGTATACATCATAGGCATATACACACACGCATATTTGAATCGTAAATTTTGCACTAGTGACTTAAGGTAAGAAAAAAGGAAAGAATAAGTGGAAAGAGTATATAAGGGAACATATAGTTGAAGTAAATATAAAGAGAGTAAATACATTACAGAGAAAGGGGTAAGTGGAAATAGAAAAGGAGATAAAGTTTCTAGAAAGAAGGACAGATATAGAAACAATAGAAGGATAAATGTAAACACTCGCCGTCCTAAACTAATAATTAAAACAAGTAAAGGAAAAGTAATAAAATAAGAGAATAGGAAAATATGAGCAACCCAAATACTGAAATTCGTATATTTAATATATAAAATCTACTGTCCGATGAGTCATTTAATAGAAGAACAAATAACTACAAAGAGGTGTATATCAAGTGATTAGATGGGAATGATGTAGTTTTATGAAGATATCCCAATACTCACATCAAAGTTAAAATTATAAGATGAAACTATAGCTTTCGATATCATATATGAGCTATTAGATTATTCACTGTTGCAATATTAGTAATATTCGGTCACACTAACCTATTAGATGTTAGACAAGAAACCTATTATTAAAGATAAATATTTATGGCGTATGATTTTAGGTAGGAGTACACTCGCCAAACTGATCTACAGAACAGGTTTAGAATACAAAATAGTTGTTCCGTATGGAATACGGGAATTAAATCCAAGTTCGTTTGATTTATTATTAATATCTTCAACTGAAGTTACATAGATACACACAACAATATATATATATATATATATATATATATATATATATATATATATATATATATATACTCGTGTGTGTGTCTATATATATATATACACACATACAGGCAACAATATGTGTGCGTGTGTGTGTATATATATGTGTGTGTGTATGTATCTGTATGGTTGCAAGAGAGGTGGGTATATGCATGCGCGTATGCGTGTATATGCTGTTTTGTGTATATGGCTGTTTTGTGTCTTTACATCCGTCTTTACATAAAATCGCGTTAGTGTCTATGTAGTTGGACACAGCGACCTTCAGTAGTATGCCAACGTTATTGCAAGAGTGAAATACCGAATGGTGACTTGTAACTATAGTAGGGAAGTAACAAGAAGGTACTGTTATATATGGAGGAGGTAAGTATGTTGGCTGAGAGGACGTTCGTTTTCGAGGCGTTGATTTTTAGTCCAACTCTTGCGGCGGTGAGGTTTATCCCATCAAGAGCGCGTTGGATGTCGCCATAGGAGTCCCCTATGACAGCAACGTCATTGGCATACTCAACGTCAATGAGCGAGTAACCACATCCTACCCTGGCCTCGAGGTGGCCATCTAGACCTTTTTTGAGTATCTATTTGACTGTAGCTTCACCATATATACTGTGTGCGTATATATATATATATATATATATATATATATATATATATATATATATATATATATATAATTAATTATATGTATTTATTTTATCCTAATAAATAATAATTCGGATAGAATAAATGGGTTAATAGAAACCAAGGTAGCAAAGATCACAAAATAACTGTGGTGTAATTCCTGTTAGTGAGGCAGAAACTCCTTGATATTTTGGGTATTTGAGTATATATAAAAATTTAAGGAATGGAGTAAACGCATGTTATAAGTGCATACTTTATTCCGACATTCCCTGAGAAGTTTACATTTTTAACATCGACGATTCCTATGGATCGCATAAATTGTAATTCTTCGAAACATATGTTGGAATAAAGTATGCAGTTATAACATGCGTTTACTCCATTCCTTAAATTTATATATATATATATATATATATATATATATATATATATATATATATATAACGGTGTTTGTTTCGCGCTTGTTGTGCAGACAGACATAGATAGATAGATAAATAGATATATATATAGATAGATAGATAGATAGATAGATAGATAGATAGATAGATAGATAGATAGATAGATAACAGAGACATGTGTTGCCAAAATTAATTCGTCTGAGGAAATATTCTTAAATGCATTAACTTTTAAGGAAATATCGGCTTATTCAACACAAGTTTTGTATTTCAGATTATTTACTGTCAAAATATTAGTAATTAGCCTTCAAAGGATCGCTCCACTCAACCTACAAGTAGTTGATATTCAATAAGATGTAATTAATCTACGCATAAAAAGCGAGTTGTGATCGGGGTTAGTTTACCTGTGGAATCATTGGTGTATCAACGAATATTGTGCAATATCTTTTTGATTCCTTGTCGTGAGATCAAATTAGACACGTATCTTCTAAACGTACATCTGAGGCTAAGTCAGTTGGACAAAACATTTCAGAAAGATGAACGTTTAAATAGAGGTAAAAATCACCTGGCGGGCTTTCGCACACTTTCCGTCATTCCAAATTAACTATTAAGGTTTCAGAGGATCCGAGTTAAGAGTGAAAAACACTTATTCAAGGTCTCACGCATTGTTATCGAATCACAGGTGTCATGATTGTGAATCAAACATCTTAACCATCTAGCCGTGCCTGCATTCAAGTGGCTGATTTACAGGTTGTTTCGAACGGACATTTTGCGCTGTGAAGTCATCGACATAGCGTTTAAATTGGGAAGCTTCCAGTTTCTTATATTTCCTATTTCATCCGATAAAGGACTGTAGAGAACATGGGTTGTAAATCTGTGTATTATTATTTATTAAGAACTAGTGTGGGAGAAAAATTATTTGCTGTCTCTGAAGCATCAGAATTTTCTATGATTGGTAAATGTCAGGATTCACTCCTATTAGTAAACCAATTACGACAGAATTTGTACACAAGAAAATAGAATTATAACGCACATTAGAATCCTGATTTAGAAACTCATAGCTAGCATTAGAGTGTTGCATAGGGCGATTTACCGTATTCTTTCCAGATATTCTTCGTTCTGATTTCGAATGCCACTGAGAACTCTTTTCTTGAGTTTCCCAGACCGATTTTGTACTTGGAATTTTTCATCGGGCATTATTCTAGGATAATTCTTTTTTATTTTATGGCTTGTGATCAAATTTTAGAAAAAGATTCATTGATAAATGGTAATATTGTTTCAAGACAAACATACGAACATCAAATCAAACAGATACACAAAACGTAGCTTATTTTTTTACAATGTAACACCTCTACAATCCGACAACGTTTTTATAAATTATAAGACACACCTAAAGGAAGGACCACGTGTTTGTTTGCACGAAAGTACGTACGTACGTGCGTACGTACGTATGTATGTATGTATGTATGTATGTATGTATGTATGTATGTGTAAGCGCAACAGCGTTGAACAGTTAAGAAGTTCAATTCACAATTACGAAGTCCCAATTTGGATCCTACGGTGTGACATCTCGAGCAAGTAGCTTTTATCATAGCCTCAAGTCAATACATGTTTTGTTAGTGAAATTGGACAGACGGAAACTACGCGGAATACATTCGAATGGGCAATACATTTAATTCAAAGTTCCCGCTTTATCACATACTGTGTCCCGCTAATTCTATCTGGAGATTACATCAAGAATATCTGTTACTACGGAATACGCTGCCACCTGCACATTAATACAATGTGCAAGTAGTTCTCTTGATTGAATAACTGCATACTCATCGTCGATCCCGATAGAGAACCAGTCAATTCTTTTCTTATACTTATGTGCACGTATATATGTGTGTTTGTGTGTATGAGTGTGCATTTAAATATAACTGTGTTCTTGAATTCATAGCAGCTATTAACTTCTAGAGATGCAGTATCTTATATTTTCCTCTTCTGCTGCAGCTACAGCAATTTATGCCCTAGCTAACTACATACCATTTCCACTGAGCATCAACTGAAGACACCGTCCCTCCTCCTTCCGTCACCCCCACCATATCTCATCTGTTAGACTCACAAATGCTTTGCTTCATTCCTTCTTCCAAGAAATGTGACAATCTGGACTACCTTGTCCGTCTACACATTTCCTGCAAGTCTTTCCCTGCAAATGTTCAATCCAAACATCAAAGATATTAATCTCACTATAATGGAAAGAATATTTAGAATTAAAAAAAACTAAAAAGCATAAATTTTACATATACTTCATAATTTAATTGCGCTCTACAGCTGTTTCAATGGCATGAAACATCATTATTTATATAACCTCAAATTAAAATGCATAAATAATTATATACTTTAAGAGAGGTGCATTACTCATATCGATGAGAGAAGAAAAAACTATGGGAGGTGTGCAAAGATTATGGACTCTGCGCCTCGTCTGTTGACTACTATGTAGAAAACAAAAACCTAATGGGCCCCAATTCCCAGTGGGATGCAAAGCAAAATAGAACATGACGAGGGATAATCTGAAGTGAGAATATTAATGAAGCAAATTATTTCGAATTAGATTTTTTTAAAGTTAGAGCTAATTCAGATTCTGTTTCTCATGTTGATGCATCATTTATAACATTGCTAGCATAAATATGAAGTAAGATAAAGTGCGGTGTGGTGTGGTGTGGTGTGGTGTGATAAGATGCGTGTGTGTTTGCTTGTCATAGTATGCGTGCGCGTGTGTTGGTGAATATATGTGTACTACATCTCTAATTCTTTTATATTTTCAAAAGTGTGTACTAAAACGTATCTACAAGTACATATCGAAAATTTTGCTCCTATGCGTAAATGTATAAACAGACAGACATAATGTCAAAGAGGTAGGTAGGTAGGTAGGTAGTGGTGTTTGTTTGAATGTGTAACAATATCAGTACTATACATAACCATTTCTAACATTATACGTGTCTTGTCTTGTAATCCTGAGAGATAACAGGATTAAGGTATAAATATGGATTCATATCCTAGATTAACATATATGTGTGTAAAAATACATTCATATATCGATATACATATATGCATGTGTCTATATACATACATCGATATACATTCATGTATGTGTGTGTGTGTGTGTGTGTGTGTGTGTGTGTGTGTGTGTGTATGTGTGTGTGTGTGTGTGTGTGTGTGTGTGAATGTTTTTAATACAGAGGAGATTATGAAGAAAATTTATATACGGACGCATTTCCAGTCGCATTTAATGAGACACTCTCAGAAATTAAGTCAGTGAGCGGCTTGAAATGAGGATCGAATCGAGCGCTTTCATTGTTGTTTAACATATAAAGATTCATGCTACTCTTCTTCCTCAAACTGCCGATGAAAAGTTTTAAGTAAGTATGTTTCTAACCATGAATTCATAATTGTACAAATTTGATGGTCGCATGATGATAGCTAAAATACAAATATTAAAATACACACAATGCTATTATTATTATTATTATTATTATTATTATTATTCAGGTCACTTCTTGGAATCGAATTGGGGTTAGGAGCCCGCGTTCTTAACCACTACGCCTGATTGCCCGCGGGCAATCAGGAAGTGAATTTTAGGGCTTATAAATCTAATATTTTCTCTCCTTCCTTAATACCGGTTCCCATATGCTGCTCATATCTGAACTTGGTCTGCTTAGGAGGGTGTTGTGTTCTAGCATATGTGCTACTTCTTTTAGTTTTCCTATTTTCCAGTGGTGTTCTCTGTCTATTTTAATTTCATCCTACAGCGAGAGGTGGTCTGCATTTTTCCTTACATGATCAGCTATACCCGATTTATCAATATCTCCTCGTGTCACAGCTTTGCGATGTTCGTCTACCCTTATTTTGAGGGGGCGACATGTTTCACCTTTGTATAACCAACCACAGCTGCATGGGATGGAGTACACGCAGTTTTTGGTCATATTCTCTTCTATTGGTGGTTTTAATCGAAAAAGATATTTGCGAAGTGCTGTATTACTCTTGAATACTCTCCTGTCATATCTTTTGTATCTTTTCGGAGAGGCCTTTCACATAGGGTAGACAGACTGTGAACGGTTTATTGGCCTCACCCTCTCACTTCTTCATAATTGGAGTAGATAGTATACTTTTGGGGTAGTTGTTGCTTAACAGATCGCCATTGAGCTTGATCATTTCTTCGTGGTGTGTATCACGATCGCTACTTCTATTCTTTGCACGATGTTTTAGGCACTGAGAAATCCCTCTCTTTACACTGTATGGATGGAGGGAATTGAAGTTGAGGTGTCGTCCAGTAAAGGTCGGCTTGCGGTATACGGATGTTCTGAATCCATACTTGGTGCGTGTTATTAATACGTCCAGGAATGCCAGCTGATTGTCTTTTTTCTTTTTCCATTGTGAACTGTATGGATGGATTTATTGAGTCCACATGAGCTAACAGAACTTGGACATCTTCCAGGTGGGGCCAGAGTAAAAAGGTGTCATCAACGTATCGTAGCCATAGTGCTGGTTTTAGTGGTGTTGATCCTAAAACCAAATTCTCAAAGTATTCCATGCATATATTGTCTATTACCGGTGATAATGGCGAACCCATAGCTAAACCCTCCTCTTGTCGATATATATATCAGTGTCCATACTGAAGTAGGTAGTTTCTACACAGAAGGTCAACATTTCCATCAAGTTTCTTATTGGTATACTCGTGCGTTCTTTTAGATGGGTATCTATCACTAGTTTTTCTTGTATCGCCGATATTGCTTCACTATTTGGGACTTTTTTTCAACAAATTTTATTCAACAAAAACAATAACAATATTTAACTAAATGCCGGTCTGGATGTCTGCCAAGCAAATTGGAAGCAGTAATTAAAGTAGATGGTGAATATGCTCCGGAATAATCATTTAAAGATGTTTTTGTTACATGTTATTGTTTTTGTTGAATATATTGTCTTAGCGAAACGTTATATGGTGTTGGGAAGCAGTACGTTGATGACATTTTTAGGTACCTACTGTGCACATGTGAGATGGAAATATTCCACAATCGGCATTTTCTGGTGCATGTAGGGGCTTCAACGGTTTCACTATCTCGTTTGTTTATTAGTATTTTGCAATAATCTGTTGCTCTTGTATTGCAAACGCATAGACATCGAAATGTGATGTAGTAGTCGCGAATCACAAAAAGCTGCACTTCGTGTCAAATTAGTGTCTTCAAGATTTCGGGGGGATTTGTGAGGTTCGTGTCTTCTTTTTACAACGCAGACATGCAAGCGCGTGTGTACAAATATGGATATTTATCTACACACCCACATATGTGTATATGTATATACATACATATATGTGCGCATATATATATGCATACATATATGTGTGTGCATATACATATATACACACATATGAGTGTGTATATATATATATCACATATATATAGATATATATATATATATATTACATACATATATATATTACATATATTTGTGTGCATTTATATGTGTGTATTCTTCAAATCACACCCTGACTTCTTAAACAAACACCACGAACATTATCTCAGACGACTACACCAATACCACTAGTCACTAACAACAGCACAATGCCAATACCATATGCAACAACAACAACAACAACATAAATCCCAACAATAACAATGCAAATATCAATCCAATCCAATACAAATTCCTTTGGAAAAATCACGATTCTAAGGGTTGCCAAGGATTTCGTCCTGTGTAAATATTTATCCATCAGTTAATATCATATCAAAACGTGTATCAGAGATGATAATCTTATTATTATTGTCGTCATCACAACAATCAGCAACAGTATAATTCAAATTTTAGGTTCGATTCGATACCGGATTTTTTTTTTTATTCTTTCTGTCTTCTCATTTCGTTTTTCTATGATTTTATTGGTCTAAATTCCCCTCTGAGTTTTTTTTTCTTTTGTTTTTTATTCTTATAAAATTATTTCCATTTATTTTTCCTTTTTTATTATTTGATTTCGAAGCAGTTTGTGATCTACGTTTTTTTGTTGTTTTTTTTTTCCCATTTTATCTGTGGGCGAAAGGGGTTACATTTCTGTTACTTTCCTAAAGTTGTTTTATATTTTCAACAACTTTCTAGAGAATTCTAGAAATAAATAGACAAGCAAAGAAAAAAGTAACACACATAAGACCAAACAATAAAAAGAAAGGAAAAGAAGAGATCGAATTTTAAAAAGAAGGTATAAAGTAGTTTTCTAAACTAATAAATCTTACATAGCACCAGTTGGGTATTCTGATAGTTGCTGACTTTTAGGGGTCAGTAGGTGTCTACCTTGTATGCGTGCATATGTATGCATCTACGCATATATATATATATATATATATATATATATATATATATGTGTGTGTGTGTGTGTGTATGCATAATATATATGTATGTATATGTATATATATATGTATATATGTATGCGTATATATCTATGAATGTACGCATGTTTATTTATGTGCATGTATATATGAGTATATATCTGCGCATCTATAAAAATGTGTGCGTACGTATTTGCTTGTGTGTATTTTTGTTTGACTGGATCTTTCTTTTCACTTGTTTCCTCCAATATATCTCTATTTATTTACTTGATCTATATGCATGTGTTTATATACACACACACGCACACAAACACATACATACTTACAGATAGATAGATAGATAGATAGATAGATAGATAGATAGATAGATAGATACATTTCTTTTATTAGCCACACAGGGCTCAACGAAGATGGGACAAATACAATGTAGAGCTTTTCTTTTTGGGAGGGGGAAGGAAGGAAAAAAAAAAAAAAAAAAAAAGAAATTGGTGGTGTCGATCAAAAGGGATCGTAGGAAGGGAAAAAGGGGCAGTTCGATCAAAAGGGATCGAAAAAAAAAGAAAAGGAAAGGCCGATCAATAGGGATCGTGTATCACACAGTAATGTTCTCGTGTAAAAAGAGGGGAGGACAGTTTAGGTTTAGCCGTGGAAGGAAAAGCCCACGGAAAAGACCACGGTAACCTTGGTCAATATTCTCATTGAAGAAACTATAACAGTAAGTGACTCTCTTTTGCCTTTTTGTTTTATTTTTTTTTTCTTGTTCATAGGGTTATGCTCAAGATGGCTCCGTCGTTCACACGTGCCATCCTTGCTACATTCACCCATCTTTTTTTGAAGCATTCACTAGACAAGACTTCCCTTTCTACTCTCAACTTCCTCTTCAGGTGATACTTGAAGAAGTTGATGAGAGATTGCCCAGAGAGGAAAGTCTTTGTCTCTAGACCTTTCAGACGCGTCCACCATACACATTCTTTCGCCATAGCCACAAGTACGATGAAAATAGCTCTTCCTTCCCGTTTAAAGGAAGGAGGCGCGACAATATTCACGATCGACTCGGCTGATAGACCGACTCGTCCCACACGCGATAGCAGTTGTTCGACGTAAGCCCACAGCTCGGAAATGGTGGGACACTGTACGAGTGCGTGCAGAACGGTTTCGTCGCTCTGCCGGCATCTCGGACAGGTCGGCCCCGTGTTTCTCGAGCCATGCCTATAGAGCTTATCCCGAACGGGTAGTGCTTCTCGATAGCACTGCCAGGCCAGGGATCTCTGGAAGTTGTCCATAGGTCCCGGCCCGAAGGTCGTCTTAAACAGGCGGGTCAGGTATTCCTCGTCGACGCCCAGGTTCGCCCCGAGATCGTCGTCGTACCTTCCCTCCACTAATCCACTATAGAATAGATAGATAGATAGATAGATAGATAGATAGATAGATAGATAGATAGATGCATACGTGTGTGTGACTGTGTGTACCTATATATAAATATCTGTACATATGCTTATGTGAATTTGTACATGGATTGGTGTATGAGTATACGTTTATGCATGCAGATAGATAGATAGATAGATAGATAGCTAGCTAGATAGATAGATAGATAGATAGATAGATAGATAGATAGATAGATAGATAGATAGATAGATAGATAGATGCATATATTCATGCAACACATATACATTTATATACACACGTTGGCTGTTTCCTCTTTCTCAATACTTTTCAAATGCCCAAGGCAAACATCGAAAACTTAGCATTTGCTCGCTTTCTGAAAAAAAAATTTTTCATTTCTGATTTTCTTAGAGTGATGTTGTTTGTCTGTGCCAGGAGAATTGACTTTTTTCTTCTTCCGATCTGATCCTACTCTTCCCCTCTCTCCATCTTACGTATCCTCTCTATATTTACAGAGCTCTCTTTTTCTCGTTTTTTTTTTCTCTTCTTTTGTATTTCTCTTCCTATCTTATCCAATTTGATCGCTTAATCTAAGCTTCCATCTATAGCAAGAATATTAGCATTAATATTCTAATGCGTACTATAAAAACAGTTGTAAGACGATGATGGCGGTTTCTGTTTCATACTAAAACTTCTTCATTTTATTTATGTATCTAACATCATTGAGAAACGTCTATCCACCCCTGCCGCCCACTAGTAAGAAATGAATTTTTTGTATCCTATAGAGTAAGCGAAAAGTCCTTGGCTCTTTTTAAATTTGCTGACCGACATTAAGATCAAATGAAACGCCAAAGGTGACTACCTGAATTTGAACTAGGTCGTTAAACAACGAAATTAATTATTACTTAGCTCGTTACTATCTGGCCATACAGTCTAGGTAATAGTATCGGATCTTTTTTAAAACGGGGGCAACATTTTTCATTAATGTTTTACGTAGTGTTTTTGGTACCGAAAGACTTTCAAACTTCGTATACTTATCTATTTTGTGTTATAGAACAGAAAAATATTTTTGTATTCGAATTTATTTCATGTAAAAAATTGTCTTATTTCGATAATTTCAACCAATCACTGACGTCCATTCAGCCGATATACATTAAGTGCCGACTACATAAACAAACGATTCTTCGTTTTATTTGCTTTTTTCATTTTAAATTTGCTTTAACCCTAACTCTAACCCTAACCCTAACCCTAACCCTAGGGTTAGGGTTAGGGTTAGAGTTAGGGTTAGGGTTAGGGTTAATTGTTTCAGAATCGTTTGTTTATGTAGTCGGCGCTTAATGTATATCGGCTGAATGGACGTCAGTGATTGGTTGAAATTACAGAAATACGACAACTTTAACATGGAATAATTTATGGATTTCTTTTTTTTTTAAGAAGACTAAGAGAAAAAGATGTTTTATATGACACATTCTACCAGTGTTCCAAGTTTCAAAGTGTTTCGTTAATGAAAAATGTGGCCCCCCTTTTAAAAAAGATCCACATTATCACAATAAACTATACTAAGGTAACAGTAATAAAAATGGCTTTAAGTTTTGGCACAAGACCAGAAATTTTAGGAAGCGGAGTAAATTGCATGATTATATATTTTATGGTTTAAGTTTGAATATTTTCGAAATATATAAGGATTGAAATTTAAGTTTTATATTATATATTTGAGAGGATTAACAGAGTTCATTGATTAATCACCATTAGTCGTGTTCAGGCAAATTCTTGCAAAAAAGCAAATCAATTCTATGAATGTTGCCCCAATGTAGCATATCCAACGAGCTTACTAGCATTGTTTATTATTTAGTGTTCAAAGTTTCTTTGTCAAGAAAAGCTTACAAATATTAGGATATAACTCTGATAACTTTGATAGGTTTCGGCCAGTATAGACCCAGGCCATGTCTAACTTAATAGCACCACCTGGTGAAGTATTTTAGTCATATATGGGGCACCATGGCCCACTCTAGCAAAGAGATATTATTACTGAAGACATATCTGGATATATAAAGAATGTGAACTGACAGAAAATGTAGAAAGGTTTAAATGCTTTGCAGTATTTTGTTATGCGTTCGAATCCTAGTGGGATCGTCTTTTTTTTTTTATTATTCTCCGCTACCAACCGTAAAATAAGTATTAGAAATCAACGTGAATTGATACCATCTATAATATTCCTTCTGCAAATTTGTAATAGTGTCAGAAGTGCTAAAAGTGAATTTTACAACACATAGGGGAAGGTGTTAATAAAGCGGTAGATAAAATATGCTGCGGTACATACGTTCTGATTCCAAATTCCGCTGATCTAGGTCGCCATTTCATTTCCTCATTTTTATCCAGCCCCAAGGACTCATAAGGTCAGTTACTCGGTTTTTATGAGGTATGAGTGAACAAGGTCACGACATTACTGCTGAAAGGGATACTTGACCGTTCAAGGATTCAAGGCCAGCAGTTTTAGGAGCGGAAGCAAGTCGGTTACATTGATCTCAGTACTTGACATTATCGACCTGAAAGGAAGAAAAGAAAAGTTGACCTCAGTGAGATTTGAACTCAGAACGTAAAGAACCAGAAGAAATGACGCTAAGCACTTTATTCGGCGTGCTACCGTTCCTGCCAGCTTGTAAGCTTTACATTTTCAGCTTGCTAGGGTCGATAATTTAAATCGTCAGTCATAAACTGAGGTTGATTTAATCGGCTATACTCTTCCCTTACATTTGGGGCCTTGTGCCTATGTAAAAATAAACATTCATATGGGATGGTAGATTTGTCAAATCAGAAAAGTAACACATAAAATATCTAGTGGAAATTTGTTATAAACCTTTGCCTTTGATTTCAAATCTCATCACGGTCAACTTTGTTTTTCATCATTCCGTAGGCGATAAAATAATTTAGCTGTGAAGTATCTGGGACAATTAAGTATACTAGTCCTTTATTATTTGATATTCAGTATTTCATTTATTCAATAAGACAATCAATACTTTTCATTTTACTATACCTACTATATATTCTATATCCTACATTAATATTATAAGAATATAAATAAAGCATAAAAAACAGAGTTGGAATTCCTTTCAATAATATATGTATATATATTCATATATATGTATATACATACATATACATATATATACATATATACATATATATATATATATATATATATATATATATATATATATATATATATATATATATATATATATATATATATATATATATATACATATACATATATATACATACTTATACATATATATACATACTTATACATATATATACATATATGCATATATATACATGTATATATATACATATACATATATATATGTACATATATATATATATATATATATATATATATATATATATATATATATATATAGTACGTGGGCAAACGTAACAAAGTGACACACAACTCATTTGGTAAGAATTACATATATTATTTAATAACAGTTTTATTCGGCTGTATACAACTAAAAGCTTCTTGTGCTCGTTAAATGACCCTAGCTCGTCAGGCATAGATGACAGAATGTAGCAAGTTTAAGGTGGCTATTTGAGACTGGTAGATCACCTGATGTAGCTGGTAAATGATATTGATATGGAAACATCAGTTGGATATCCCATTTGTATTTCTAGGACCGCGTACTTGAACAGGATGTTGGTTGCCCCTCTCTATCTGGGTGATGGGGTGAGAATTGCTCGCGGCATCAGTTCATCTATGTTTTGGTGGGGTATTCAGCTATGCAGTGAGTAGTGACTCATACACATACATCGGTATACACATACAACGGTATACACACACACACACACACACACACACACACACACACACGTACATATATATATATATATATATATATGTATATATATATATATCAAAGTTGAGGGTACTCAATAATTTGCGTTGTGTAAATGTGTATGTTAAAGTAATGAAATATCACTAATTTTCCATTACCTTACATTTTATATCAAATTGAGTATTCTTCAAATGCCTGAGATTGGAGAGGTTTCTATTCTATTGTATGGTGCAGTGTTGTGCTAAGCAACGGTATATGCTAAATTGAGTATTCTTCGAATACATGCGATTGGAGAGGTTTTTACTCGAATGGCGGTTTAAATTAAGTGTTCTTTAATCGTTAGCCAACCAGTAAATACACACACACAGCTCAAGGGTAAAGCATTTTATCTATAATCTGCATTCATCGGTCAGTTGAAATTAGATAGGAAAACTCTGTGGATATGCCTACATTTGGTGAAATAGTATTCTTTTCTAGCATGCGTAATTATTTCTATGCCACTATGGTTGCTGATGTAATATTCATTAGCAAATGTTAATGCACTGATAAATAATTGTTTGAAGATGGAAGCATAAACTAACAATTCCTTTTGTTGTTAATACTATTGGAACCAACTGACTACAGTATTGTTATTATTGTCGACGGTTTGTGGCTTTCCTGCTTTTGACAGTTACATGATTTAGGATGTATTTACTAATTAATCCGATTAAACCAGGTGTTTAAAATCCTTAATGCATGCTGAACAATTATATGTTCTTATTTCAAAATTCTTAATGATTGGTGAGTCACATAATTTGGAAATCTGCTGCTAAGGTTATATACAGACTATGCAATAAGACTTGGGTACCCCTGTTTTATTGCAAAATTTAAATGAATTAAATTATTGAAAAATTTAAATGAATTAAATTATTGAAAAATGTTGATGAATTAAATTGATATTGAACATTTACTGCACATTTGCGAAGTTGTCAAAGCGAAAGCTAATAAAATTATTTTTCTTGAAGATAATTCTGCTTCCTATGCAATCATGTAGGCGCAGAAATGGGTGTGTTGTAAGAAACTTGCTTTTCAACTACATGTTTCTGGGTTCGGCCCCACAGCATGGCACCTTTGGCATGTCTTCTTTACTATAGCCTCGGGTCGACCAAAGCCTTCTGAGTGGATTTGGTAGACGGAAATTGAAAGAGGTCTGTCGTATAAATGTGTGTGTGTGTTTGTGTGTGTGTGTGTGTGTGTGTGTGTGTGTGTGTGTGTGTGTGTGTGTGTGTGTGTGTGTGTGTGTGTGTGTTGTGTTTGTGTTTATCTCCCACCTTAGCTTGACAACTGGTGCTGATGTGTTTACGTCCCCGTAACTTAGCGGTTCGGCAAAAGTGAGACAGAGTAAGTACTAGTCTTTAAAAGAATAAGTACTGTGGCCGATACATTCGACTAGAACTTCATGGCGGGGCTGCAGCATGGCCGCAGTCAAATGACTAAAACAAGTAAAAGGTAAAAGATATACAATTCGATGTGTCGAACGATTATTTTGTTAATTTCTCGTGTAGATATCGCCAGCAAAGATTTGCATTAACTTTGGCTCCAAACCATCCTTGGCTGCTTCTACCAATCTCAGAACTCTTAACGCTAACAACTTTTCGACCATCTCCTGTCTTGCATCGAGGATATCTATCCCACTTCACTTCCCTCCACCATAATCGTTCTCTATGACTTCAACGTTCACAACTTATCTTGACCACCACACTCATTCCACGTCGTGCTGCTGGCACAGACATAAAATCTTTTGTAGTCTTGTACGTTATTTAATTAAGTATTATCGTTCACACACACACACTCACAAATGCGTGCGCAATTGTGCGTGTATTTATGCTAAAGGGATTTGGGAAAATTTTGCTGGATGAATAGAAGTAACAAGCTTTTGCTCATCTTTCTCGATAAATTCGAATCCCACAACAGCTGTGATATATAGCGCCATATTGCGCATTGCTGCAAATTTTCTGTACTATATATTGTTGCACTGAATCACAAAGTTTTATGCCATACTTTACAACGTTGTGTTGCATAGTGTTATACTTTATTGTGCAATTTTGCACATCATTATTCTGAGTCAAACTATGTTGCAAATCGTTTTCATGTGCCATGCTATGTTGCTACGTATAGTGCTACGCAGTTATAATGTGCTACTTAGTGTTGCACTGAATTACTTAATTTTATACTGTATCATGTTCTGCTGCATGGTGCTTCATACTGTTGCTTTGTGTTATGTTATGTTGCATATTCTTGCGCTCTTTTGTACTGCGTTATGGTTTGTTCTACTATGCTACACTGTGTTACGTCGTTTTATTGCATTAGGCTGTGTTACGCTATTTTCGTATTAGGCAGTGATACGTCGTGTTACGCTATTTTCTGCTATGTTGTACTGTGTTACGCTGTCTTACGTTGCATTACCCCGTATAATGCCTATTTTGTGCTTCACAAATTAACGCAGTATTGTGCTAAGTTAGTTGTGCTAGGCAAGTTAGTAATATTTTACGCTGCATTGTACTGTATTTATCATGCGTTGAGCTGTTGTGTTGCGCGTCGTTACACTTTTACTCATTATTGTACTGTGTAGTGTTGTGTTAAGCTACGGTGTATTATGTACAGTGCTGCACAGTTTTGTGTTGTGTTATGCTGTGTTGTATTTCCCTCGTTAATTAAACCTTTAATTAGACTGGTATCAGTTAAGCTATCTAGCATGAAACTGAATTATATCGGGGTGTTGCATACAAAGTGCCGGATTTATAAGTGTTAATTTCAAACTTAATTCCGACAATTTATATGAAACACTCTGATTAAAGGACCTCGGAAAATTCTTCTTCACTTCTACCACACCGTTTAAAGACAGGCAGACAGGCAGACAGGCAGACGGACTGACAGACAGACAGACAGATAGATAGATAGATAGATAGATAGATAGATAGATAGATAGATAGATAGATAGATATATAGATAGATAGATAGATTAACATGCATACACTCCAATGAACATCATTTAAACAGTAAAAGGAGAAATGAGTACAACACCTGTACACACAACAGTAAAATCTAGCGACTTGAGAATAAGATAATTCCTGAATAGGTACTCTGAGAGCAAAGCTATTCTATGTGGTCTAGGCGTAGCTGGATTGACCTACTCGGGAGAGAAACATTAATCATATCATTAGAATGTTATGCATGATTAGATATCTTGCAAATTTGGAAATACTAATAACATAAAAAGTGACCTCTTCCAGTGAAAGGTACATCGCATCCCATTTCGAAGAATATCATGAATTTATGCTAAATATTTTATGCATAAGAAAGATAACGATGCTTCGAAACCTCCACGCAGTGAAGGAAAGTCTCGGTCGTATCATACTAATGTAGAAGACATCCTCTTCATTATAATCAGCTACTCATAAAATATTCGCAGTGTACTACCTTTCTGTAAGGTAGCTGGCAGAATCGTTAGCACGCAGGGCAAATGCTTAGCGGCATTTCGTCCGTCTTTACGTTCTGCGTTCAAGTACCAGCAAGACCGACTTTGCCTGTCATCATTTAGGGTTCAATAAAATAAGTACTAGCTGAGCAGTAGAGTAGACCTAATCGACTTACCCCCTTTCCCCTAAATTACTGGCCTTGCATTAAAATTTGAAACCAGTGTACTACCTTCCCATGAGACATGACGTTGTCACAGAAACTACCTACAGAAATAATAGTCCTGACAAGCACACCACATTTAAAAATAAAGAATGCTAGTAGAACATTCCAATAGAAACAGAAGTTAGGTGTAAACACAACGTATCTAATATTCATCTATGGGACAGGGAACATAGATTAGGCACTTTTCTACAACAGGTCGACTGTCCAGAAGATATGAATGTCTCGCTTAAAAGTGAGGAAAAACAGAGTATTTAAGAGGAATTAATGCAAAACTTACTTTTTGTGTATCCAGGCTATAGGTTTTCATCTGTATCGATTATCACAGTGCACTGGACTACATAACAACATGCTTGCACAAAAACCTGAAAATGCTGAGGTCTTCTAAGAAAGAGCAAAACAAACTGACACACAGCCTGAAACACTTCTCAATTGGAAGTACAGTGAAGATTTGCAAAGCATTCAAATGATTTTCTATTTAAAATTTCTAGAATGAACAGGAGTGCACAATCATATATATGGATAAAACGTGAAAACACATGTACATATACAAAAGAAGTATCACACATTGTTTACTAAAGGCAAACTCACACTCCATAACATGAGTGCTACTATAACCGCATGCATAATAACAATTACACATACACTACCGTATTCTCAAATCCATACAGCTGACATCTTTCAAAGAAACGAATTCATAAGTGGAAATTTTACCGGTGAGTGTGTTAAATTATAAGGCACAAAAAGAAAATGACTCTCCCCAGACACAACAGAATATGCTTCAACACATATTCTATATATATTTATATTTATATGTATATATATCATACCCTTTAATATAGTAAAACGAATATGTACAGTCGTTTCGGAGACAAACAGAAGAGAAAGACGTATTTCCTTAAAAACAAAAGTTCTCCACCAAACTAATAGACCAAGCGATAACTGAAGCTAAAAATATCCCAATCTCTACACTAAGAAGAAAAAACACTCACACTGAGGATAAACGGGAAAATGAACATAAAATATTCCATTTCTTATCACTCACAATCCCAAGAACCAAAATATTTTACCAACAGCCAAACGCCTTCTACCAATTCTACACCAGTCCCCATGTCTCCGACAAATAATCAACGAACAACAAATAATCAACAGCCGAAGGCAACTAGCAAATCTTAAGAAACTGCTAACCAAAGCAAGATTTGCATCAGAGGAAGAAACGATGCGTTACCAAATGTGGAGACCCCGATGTGAAACATGTGATTTAATAGAACAAGGACCAGCCAAAAATTTCAAGAATGGAAAAGAATTAAGGGTGAATGCAAATATGAACTGTTAAAGCAAAAATCTGACATATTGTATCACATGCCCACGATGCAACGAACATTATATTAGGAAAACAAAAACGAAACTTTGGCATCATGTTGGAGAATGCCGTTACCATCGATCAATGGACCAATGGGTGCGACAGCAGTCCTATGCTTATTTTCATATGAATAGAACACTTTTGGGTTTTGTTTGATTTTTTTTATTATTATCCACTGTTCATCTGCAGCGCTTCGATTTTCAATGGAGATTTTCATGTTGGTCTGCAGATGACGTTTTTCCAACTCCAGCCTTTTCATAGTTGTTGAATGTGGATGTTGTATGTGGGAGTATTTTAACTGGTTGACTTTTTTTTATTAAGTCTTTTGATGCGCTGGATGAGTGTTTTTTTTTTCTCTCTCTCTCTCTCTAGGGAGCCTGTTTCTGTGTGTGTTAGTGGATTTTGTAGGAGCGTGTTTTGAGCATGTATAGGTGACAATGTCTTCAAAGTGCTGCTATGTGGTTTAAATGTCAGTAGAACTGAGAGTGAAGGACCAATTAGTAAAGGACAGATTCTTTCTGATTGCTCCCCAATCTGCTTTATGGAAGTTTATGCTGCCAAATAAGTGCAGTGGAGTGGGATTGGCTAGTTTGGTCTTGATATGCCGGAAATTAAAGTTGCAGAGTATCATGTCGTGGTCCGAGAGGAGAGATTTTTCAACTGAAATACTGTAAATGGAGCTAGAGTGGTTGGATAACCAAGGTCGTTTTATTCTGTCTTGTTGGTTCGAACACTAGCTGTGTCAGGAAAAATTCATCCATTAGTTTAAAAAGTAATTTTGCTACTGCTTTGTCTTGTGCATATACACAGACACATACATAAATGCTTACAAGCACACATAAATACACATACGCATACATGCACATGCATACGTGAACACGCGCATACTTACATACACACTTTGAAGAAAGGGTCCTTTCACACATGTGTGACGTCAACAATGTGTGACGTCAACAATGTGTGACGTCAACAATGTGTGACGTCAACAATGTGCGATGTAAAACTTTTGAAAAACACATACACGCAGCGTTAGCGAGTGTTAACCTCAACGCTCGCTCGAACTGTAAGAAAAAATAAGACAAATATTCATCAAATCATAAAACAACGTCATAAAATCAGAATTGACTTATTAGAAAATGTAGCCTTACAATATGATTTTTTTTTTTTGGCACTCCGTCGCTTACGACGTCGAGGGTTCCAGTTGATCCGATCAACGGAACAGCCTGCTCGTGAAATTAACGTACAAGTGGCTGAGCACTCCACAGACACGTGTACCCTTAACGTAGTTCTCGGGGATATTCAGCGTGACACAGTGTGACAAAGCTGAGCCTTTGAATTACAGGCACGACAGAAACAGGAAGTAAGAGTGAGAGAAAGTTGTGGTGGAAGAGTACAGCAGGGTTGGCCACCATCCCCTGCCGGAGCCTTGTGGAGCTCTAGGTGTTTTCGCTCAATAAACACTCACAACGCCCGGTGTTGGAATCGAAACCGCGATCCTATGACCGCGAGTCCGCTGCCCTAACCATTGGGCCATTGCGCCTCCATTTACAATATGATACAGAGATTAAAAAGCAACTTGATTTGAGGCTTACCTGGGGCTTAACTACAGCTAGCATAAATGATCGTAGCTGTGTGTGCGTGTATGTGTGTGCGTCTATGATATTAAATGAGATTATTGCATCACTATCACACTACCTCCCTGTTCTACGCAAATTGTACAGATTCCCGGTGTCATTCCATTTCACTAAAGTTTATTTAAGTTTCAATTAACTTGTGTGAAGTCCAAACGTATTAATAGACTTAACGTCTGTAGAAAACTATAGAAATAAAAAGATAAGAGAGAGATATATTACTATCTACGTAATAAATTTCTGCATAAGTGTATGCTTGTGTGGGTGTGTGTGTGTGTGTGTGTGTGTGTGTGTGTGTGTGTGTATGTGTGTGCGTGTGTGTGTGTGCGCGCACGTGTGAATGTGTATGTGTGGATTGGTGAAATTTTTGTCTACAAAATGGGTATTCAATGCATAAATTATAGTGTGCATATTTCATTAAAAGCTAATGTTCGTGTTTCCTATATTTAGAATTAGAAGAGAAGAGTATGGAAGCAACGAAACAATTTATTAGCGAGAATATTTATAATCGCATCGAAATATAATGAACCGTCAAGACATCAAGTTTTGATTGCATGCTGTAAAAAAAAGTTAGAGGCGTGACACCGTAATGAAAACCTAAATGCGTGACATATTGATCTTACTGGCTCAAGGGTTCTTGTCGAGATATCTGGTACAGTCCTTTCTTCCAGATCAATGTGACAGAAGGAAATTAAAACTTAACAGTTTTCTCAATAAACAATCAAATTTAACTTATACTATATCATTGAGTTTGCGAATGTTTTTGCTTACACATTGCTACACTCCTCTATTTTAATCGTTTCATTGACTGGAAACGTGGAAGTAAAATTGTTATGAATTATGACAACCACCCACCACCCTTCGGTCATGATTGACCATGGAATTGCACCTAGAAAATTGCCCTCTGAAGCACAAGTCCGGACAGGATTGTTTATAGAAGACCAGCAGTCACCCATGCATTCCAGCCTCTCTTCTCCACGTCACCAACGTTATCCAAGGGAAAGGCAAAGGTTGATACAGCTTAGCCCCAGTCACGTCGCAACTAATTTGTAAATCTGAGTGAACTGGAGCAACGTGACATAAAGTGTCTTGCTCAAGAGCGCAATACAGCTCGGTTCAGGAATTGAACTCACTACCTCATGATTGTGAGCCCGAAGCTCTATCCCCTGAGCTATTCGCCTTCACAGATGTAAAATATAACACGAAAAGTAAAATACGATAAAAAAAAATTCAGCTTCTCCTCATATATACACACACAAAATTATGTACTGAATATTCCCTACCCAATCCCCAGATATATGCAATAATTTGCATTGTCTCACTGCGTATGTACTTTAAATATTTGAGGAAGTGAAAACTGGAAACTAAAAACTACACCTTCTAATATGTATGTAATTATTTATTGTTTTCCGTAGGAATGATATTTCTTAATGAAAGCAACGAAACTTTATTACACATTCACACATACAGAGGTGCATATAAATACACATATATATACAAAAATATATCTAATAATTCGCTATGTGCGACAGAAGCTGTCATACATAACGAATTTTTATTCAGCTTATCGCCTAATTGCGACATCAATGAGTTTTCATTCGCTGTTTTTGCTATATTAGTAACGAAGAATTTTGCCTTAGCATGCGGCTACAAGTGGATATTTACTACTTAAAAAATCCAAGGAGGCAGGATGCTCATTTAACAATGTTACCAACGCTGCTGGACGATTTCTGTCAGCTACTGATATATTCCTGTGTGATTTAACACTTTATGCTTATAAGATATGCTTCTTCAAGACAAATACCACTATAAATCAGACTTCCAATGATGTATCCGCTTTAAGTATGATACACAGATTGCTCTCTCTCTCTCTCTCTCTCTCTCTCTCTCTCTCTCTCTCTCTCTCTCTCTCTTTCTCTCTCTCTTTCTCTCTCTCTCTCTCTCTCTCTCTCTCTCTCTCTCTCTCTCTCTCTCGTGGTTCTGGGTTCAGTTCCATTTTTTTTTCCAAATGTTTTTTACTATAGCCTCAGGCCGACCAAAGCCTTGTGAGTGAATCTGGTACACGGAAACTGAAAGGCGGTGCTCCAGCATGGCCGCAGTCAAATGACTGAACCGAAAAAGAGAATATATATATATATATATATATAGTGAAAAGGTTCGAGAAAAAATTCCACGTGATGAACTGTCGCAAAAAAGAATAGGCCTTGGCAAGATTTGAATTCAAAACAATAAGCTACAACAAATCTATCAGATCCAATTCCCCCAGATTACAATTCCCCCAAATAAACGGCTTTCGGTTTATTCTTTTCTTCCTCCGAAAGAATGAAACATAAACTTGACCTCAGTAGGATTTGATCTCAGAACATAGAAACTCTAAAAACGGGCAATATTGCTGACTATACTGTGCCATTTTTAGGACAATGAAAATTCCTTCATCTGAAAATGAAATTTTTCTAATATATATATAACTTTTCAAAAATATATATGTCAAAAGCCATTTACAATAAAATTAGACAGACAGACAGGCAGACAGATAGATAGATAGATAGATAGATATGAAAAGTTCCTGATCGGAAGCCCAACCTTCAGAGTTTTTTTACAGAGCTTAGAAAAACTGATAAGTGTGCTAATCTGAGAGGAGAATATGTTGAATAAAATCATAATTAATTGATCATTCAACAGTTTCTTTTACCCAAAGCCAGGAACTTTTCAGCACTCACCTCGTGTGTGTGTGTGTGTGTGTGTGTGTGTGTGTGTGTGTGTGTGTGTGTGTGTGTGTGTGTGTACATTTTTCATCTATATATGTGTGTATTCTTTGTTAGGCTATTAACATATTTACGAGTTGTACTATAATTAACTCTACTACAATTATGTTCAACTAGCGAGGAAGATGTTTATCAGTTGAAGCAGAAACAATATGCATTTATCTGCCACAATAATTTTCACAAACATCATTTAATATAAAAACATTATACACATGAAAACAGACAATATAATGCATTAGAAATTATGCATAGACGTCTGCTTTTAGTTGATAGTCTGATAATGATGCGAGTTAATAAGGTATACTGACCTATGCTAAAGCGTTGAATGGAAAATTGCACAAGGTCAAATTTTATCTCTACTCTGTTAATCGAACGGTTGGATTTATTGAGAGTCTTTCAGACGATATGACATTGTGCCCTGGAAATGACATGATATATCTTTGTAGAATATTCGAATGGAAAACGAGAGCGTGAAAAATCAAATCAGGAAAAGGTATTTGCTGTTGTTGTTGTTGTTGCTGTAATTGTTGTTGAAGTAATTGTTGTTATTTTCATATACCCCAAGCCAGGTCTGATGAGACCAATGATCAAAGCCTTTCAGCTGTAGCCATTCTGTATTTCATTCTGATATAGTATGCATAGTAGCATCCTAAGAAAGTAGAGATATATTGCGTTAGCAAAAAGAAATGCAAATAGTTTAGAGGATAAAAGTATAAAACGGAAGGAGGTAATTCTAAACGCTAACAACATTCAATTTGTGTATGTCTCCAGTTGTAACATAGCCAGACGCACCAATGTTAATAGAAACGAATGAAAATCTGTAGCCTGGTGTGCTTTTGATTTGGTCATCAGAACAATCTTTCTTGTGGAAAGTATATTGTCTTGGTAACAGTGTCATATCTCATAGGAAAGTACTATCTTGGAGACATTTTGAAACATCTACTGATCACACAGGTATGGTATAATTGACACCTTCTACCGCAGCGTGGATGTTTAAATGCATCCGTATCACTTTTGTTTAGTAGCTATTTCTTGTTCTTGGATGGCAACAGTATATATTTCTAGATCAGCTGTGTTTTACTTATCGCAGCTCAAGGAGAGACTACCATTCCTGTCAATGTCGTTAGTATTCTCCAGCCTGCGGGATAGGTATTCATGCATAATTTTCTGCTAGTATGATGAGTGTTTCTCTTCCAAATCTGTTTAAATCAATCAGTTTAGCCGTTCTTAGTTCACATAGGAAAACTATACTCTCACAGTATTTATTCCTGAGATCCACTGATCTCATGAAGCTATTGCTTTTATTATAGAGTTACCATGTGCTGCACTCATTTCTCCTTACTGTTCAGTAGGCGTTGTCTAAGTGACACGATAGAACACTCAAAGGCTGTCTTAATGATGGGCCACTTTTCGTCAACTGGGGGCCGCATCGGGAGAAGGCCGCATGATAAAACACGTATGCATGAAATATTGCTTGCCCACTTTACACAGAATTTTTTGCAGTTCTTCATTTTATTTGTCTTAGTATGAAATTTTATTTGTTTTAGTGTGAAATTAGTAACCTAGAAACTCATCGTGGGCCGCATACGGCCCACGGGCTGGCTTATATATCTGCCTACATCCCTCTGTTTACAGTAGACCTTATCAGTGTCACAGTGGTTATGGAAGCTTCTAGTCATAGTTAATATCTTTCTAGTCATTATGTCCAAGTTGCAGATTTCTTCAAGTGTCCAGTCAAGTATTCAAAATATTGATATTAGCCATTGGCACTGCGAAAACATTGCGGAGTATTGTTTTATCGAATGCAAACAAATCTAACTTCCATATCTTCTGAAGAATTCTTTTGTCATTCTAGCTGTATTCACAACAGCAACATATGCGGTATTCTCATCAGTTTCAGTGCATTTGCATAAATCATCACTAATGATAATGGAGATAGATATACTATTGATATTTGTGTTCCCTGCCTGATCAACAATCTTTCCTAGTTTGAGAATTAAATAGGAACACTTCTCCAGGCCAAACTTCACTACTATTACCCGTGAGAATGTTGTGACCGGGTCTAACTCCTTCTCAATATTATGAATATTACTCAAGTACGCCATGAGACATCAACAAACAAGGCGTGGATGAAGCCAATCTTTCATTTGCAGCCTCTATCATGTTGCCTTTGTATCTCCTTAGCAAGGCTAACAAGGGATCCACAGCTAGGGCGGAAAGTATTACAGATAAGCAGTCATCTTGAAATATTTCTTTTGATAGCCTTATTCTGTTAGTGACTATAGTGCCAGCCTCAGTTCTTAACGATATTTCTGAGGACCATGTTGTTCTCAACCTCTTAATGGCATTTACTACAGGAGCTGGAACCGTAGCAACGCGTAGCAACACTATTCTCCATGAGTGGGGAAAAGAGTCAGTCTAGTTTGACAGTCAGCAGGTTTCGGCAGTGCTGTTTCTTTTGCTTAAGGATAGTTTTGTTGAGGAAGAGTTGCTCGGCCCAGCCCTAAAATCCTTTCTTACCTGCTCTTCTCTTACTACACAAACACACACATACACATATATATATACATATATACGACGGGCTTCTTTCAGTCTCCGTCAACCAAATCCACTCACAAGGCTTTGGTCGGCCCGAGGCAATAGTACAAGACACTTGCCCAAGGTGCCACGCAGTGAGACTGAACCCGGAACCATTTGGTTGGTAAGCAAGCTACTTACCACACAGCCACTATATATTTATATATATGAATATATATATATATATGTAATATATACAATATATGTGTGTATACACACGCACAGAGAGAGAGAGAGAAAGAGAGAGAGAGAGAGAGAGAGAGAGATAGAGAGAGAGAGAGAGGGAGAGAGAAAGATAGAGAGAAGCAGACAGACATGCAGACTGGCAGGCAGAGAGTCAAGTACCGGGAATATGGGTCAGTGCTGAGAGGCAAGTGTTTGGTCTGATAGGAAGCCATTTGTTCTGAAAGCAGACAAAGTCAGTCGTTCTGTTAGTACACATCGTGTCAGGAGAGATCAGATAGCTTCTGAAATTCTCTGATCTGGTTTAATCTCTGCATTCACATTTCTACATACGTATACATACGCACACACACACACACACACACACACACACACACACACACACACACACACACACACACACACACAACACATACACACACGCACACACACACACGCGCACACACACACACACACACACATATAGATATATTATTTTGTCTCCTATTTATCTCTATTCGTGATGACGTAAGAGAAAAAGCTGTTAGAAAAACCCCAAGCATTAACGAGCTAAGCTATTTTTGTAGTTGCGTTGTTAAAGGTGGTGATGGTGTTTCTGGCGGTAGTGGTGGTGGCGATGATGCTTTGGTTCATGTTCAGTTGTTTGTTGTTCATTATTACTATTTGTGAGAGTGAGATGTGGGGGGGGGGGGGGGTTGTACTGCTGCAGCTGGTGTTGGTGCTGATTTAATGATGACGTCATTTAAAGAGATTATGGTAGGAAGAAGAGAGATACTTAAAAACAGACAGATTTCATATAAGTTTCTTTTAGACACTATATTTAATGTGGCGTGCGCGTATCGTCATTAAATCTTTCTGATTTTTTAGCGACGCAAAGTATAAGTATGTCTGTATGTAAACACGTATATATTTATCTATCAGTATATATACGTATGTGTATATGTGTACATGTGCGTGCGTCTGTTTTACACAAATGTGTGTGTTTTTGTGTGTGTGTGTTCCTAAGATTATGTACTGGTAAATATATGTCAATGAAATTCCAACATAGTCTCATTTTCGAGTTTAATTTTTGTATTTTTCTCCATTTTACAATATTACATATCATGATAAAAGAAGTATTGTCGCATTTTCTGCAATCTTCATGTTTATATAGTAACAGTATTATATAACAGTCATGTTTCGAAAGCATGTATGTATGTATGTATGTATGTATGTATGTATGTATATATGTACATTAGAGGAAAAGGACAACAAAAACCTAGGCAGGACGAGTATCTCAATTCAGCTATGAACCTGGAACCTAACGGATGACCAGTTATAGCACAATTACACTAGATGACCAATTAGAGCAGACCTATTTGTTTAGATCACGAGTTAACTAAACCTCTCATATTTTATGTGTGTGTGTGTGTGTGTGTGTGTGTGTGTGTGTGTGTGTGTGTGTGTCTGTGCGTACAGAGATTTGTGTACAAACAGCTATATAATAACAGATAATAACTTTATCTATCAAAAAATGCTATGAGGATAAAAATAAACCTTTTCTATAATGTTATTCAATAAAGCCACCTTCAGCTTTCACAACTGCTTCTATATGGGACCTAAATTATCTACATGCTCGACTCAAGTGGTCCTGGTTCATTTTGGAGATTACGTTCACTATGGCAGCTGTCAAAGAATCATTGGTGGTCTGGGCATGCTCATTGATCTCTCTCTCAACAACGCTCCACATATACATATATATATACATATATATAGATATATCTATACACATATATATACATATATATATATATAAATATATATACACACATATATATATACATATATATATACATATATACAAGTATATCTAT
>NC_142931.1:46260915-46263415 GCF_046866305.1 Octopus bimaculoides | reverse complement strand
AAACAAGTTGTTAAATTTATTATCCCATTTCAAAATGCAATAATATCAGTATATCGACAAGGTTATGTAGAAACTAATACTCTACTTCGTTTCTATTTTTGCCTTTATTACTTGTTTCCCCCACCACCACCACCACCACCACCACCACCACCACCACCACTCTCTCTCTCTCTCTCTCTCTCTCTCTCTCTCTCTCTCTCTCTCTCTCTTTCTCTCTCTTTTCTAGTTGCTTTTGACTGGGTTGTAATAACGGGTAATAGAAAGTTTTACGCACTGCCATTCAATAATTGAGCGCTGTGAAGAGACACACGCCCTCACACGCACGCATGTACGCAAACATACGCACACATACGCACACATACACACATATAACTACAAATAGACAGACATACGTTCATACAAACATACACGAGCACGCTCATAACTGATTACTATCGTTCTGGAGATGCACACATGCATCTTGACATGCAAAGGAAAAATACTACACTGTGTGTAGCGTTACTGAATTATGGTGTGATTCAGTAACGTTATAAGGTGTGCTCAGCTGCAAGTATTTTGGACCGTTGTAAATGAAGTATGATGTTACAGCGATGTAGATTTGACATTGGAGAAATGCAAGTCTTATGGAATAAAATATAATGTATAATAAAATATATTTACAGGTAACTGCCAAATCATCAGAAGCTGAATACATCACTTCGCCAAAATATCATATGCAGTAGCTTTTAGCAGCTACCTATCATTATTTTATTATATTTTGTTACATTTACACTACTTTGAAATCATAGCTGCATATCATGGTGCTACACTACAGTAATATCACTACAGCTGCATATGACAAAATCTACAAAACAGCTACTGTCTCAATCGGATTCTCAAAGCTTAGCATGAAAATTGGTTTGATAAAAATGATGTAAAGATAGAAATGCAGCAGTCATCTAAAAAATAAAAGTATCAAGCCGCTCTAAATGGATGAAGTATACGACAAATTACCAGCTAACTCAGATGTGCGTAAACCTTAATACAAAAGATGTTGCCGTCGCTGAAACACCGATGATGAGACCAGATGGCAGGCGAGATACAGACCTTTCTAGACCCAAAGAGAATTAGGCGAGATACAGACCCTTTCTAGACCTAACAGTTGCGAAGACATTCTATGCCAATCTAAGAAAAATATATAGTCTCCAGTAAAATGCTAATACACTCAATAAAAAGAACGGATCACATTGCTGTTCCGAGAAAAAAATTGAGTCCGTGTGCTTATGAGCTCCAATAATAGGATTTTTTTTATCTTTCGACAAATTGAAGAAAAGGCTACCAAGTAACAAGTGCACCTCTTTGTTATGTTCATCGACTTTATGAAGATCTTCGACAATGTGAAAAGACACTTCTTATAAGAACTGTCCAAAAGAAATTTGAAGAGATAGTGAGATAGTTCTATGATGGTATGCCTACTGCGATCCCTCTTTGAGAGTAACAGCTAGGCCTCGTTTCAAGTTGATCATGAAATAAAGTAGAGTCGTGTTCTCGCTCTAATGCTAATTGAGTTATTTTGGAGTGCCGTTCTTAAAACATGATGAGTGAGATCTCGTGTGGAGTACATGACCGCACAAGAATGAATGATGGATTATTCAACTTTCTACGATAATTCACCAGGAAGTGCCGTTATATGTGTTCGTGGACTTCTTTTCGCTAATGACTTACCTCTAGTGGCTCATTTCCTGGAAGACATTCAGAAAATTGCGTATCACTTTGTATGTTAGACGATAGGCTTCAATCTGTTATCAATCATCTTAAAAGAGACAGAAATGTTCTACCATCTAGCACCTAGAGTGCCGGAACATGAACTTCCAATTGTCCCATACTCGAGTCAAACTTTAAGTGTAGTCCTTTAAGTTCATTTATTTAGTCACTATTAGTTTGATGACAACAGTTTAGACGTAGAGTTGCAAACTGTTCCAAACAAATTATTCGTGCTGTTGGTTATCCACAGGTCATCACTGATCGAGCAAACCTATTATTTCAGCCTGTCCTTATACTAAGTGCAGGAAATCCAAGCCCACAATTCTCCAACGTGTACTTTTCTACATTATGTTGTGATCTGAGGGAATTTAGATATTAATTTTTAGCAGGTCAAGCAGCCATGTAGTTTAAAGTTGTGCATTGAGTTTCGTTCCTTTATGTCAAAAGGTAACAACCCACAGTTAAACATTCATCAATGAAATACGTATGTGACTGAAATAATAAATAGTATGATCAATATGAACTACTGAAAACATTGAAGATGGTATGGTCGCTATTCAATGACTAAAACTAGTAAATGAATAATGGTTTCAAATTTTGGTACAAGGCCAGCGATTTTAAGGGAATCGACCTTAGTGTTCAAATGGTTCTTATTTTGTCGAACCCGAAAGGATGAAAGCAGCGTCGACCTCGGCGGAATTTGAACGCAGAACGTAAAAGAGTCGAAAGAAACGTCACTAAGCAATTTTTCCAACGC
>NC_142931.1:46250915-46255915 GCF_046866305.1 Octopus bimaculoides | reverse complement strand
ACTTGATTCAAAACGAATAATTCATTATTTCTACAGGAACACCGATACGATACGTTTGCGCGTTTGTATTTGCGTCTCAGTGTATATGACTCTCTGTGTATGTCGCTGTGTGTATATCTCGGTGTGTATATCTCTGTGTGTATATCTCTGTGTGTATGTCTCTTTGTGTACGTCTTTGTGTGTCTATATGCGTTAGAATGCATCTACATACGTATGCATGTATGAATGTGTCAACATTTAGGATGAAGCTTGAATATATAGGTAAACAATCGGACAAATAATTGCTTAAAAACAATAACAAACTCATTTAAATTAATTAATTTAATTCAGCTTGCATGAATGCATGTATGTGTACAAGAATACATTTCTATGTAAGTACTCTGCGCATATGTATATAATATTCGCACATACGTAGCTATGAATGGTTTATGCATGTGTGTATACATGTCTGCCTGTGTGTATGACCGCTTGTGTGTATGTATGTATGTATGTATGTATTATGTATGTATGACCGCTAATATGTATGTACGCATATGTATGAATGTATGCATGCATGCATGTATGTATGTATGCTTGTATGCGTATACACAGAATATTGGCGCCTAGAGAACATTGTAGGAATGGTTGTGCTATCAATGTTACTTTGATGTGGAAACCATTAAAAAGACACAGGAAGCAAAATATATATAGTATTCTTGTAATTTTTAGATCATATAATTAGTTTTCATCATCTTTGTAAATTCAGTTAATTAAGGGCGGATATGAAAGAAAAATTATTTGAAATGTGTTATGAATAACTGATTTTCTGCATTCACATAAGATACTTGTGTGCCCAATCGTGTAGGTACATAAACACGTGTGTGTGTGTGTGTGTGTGTGTGTGTGTGTGTGTGTGTGTGTGTGTGTGTGTGTGTGTGTGTGTGTGTGTCTGTGTGTGTGTGTGTGTGCTCACCCACGCATGTGATCTGCAAGGCAAATATAAGAAATGAATGAGAGATGATTGAGACATACTTTATGTACTTTACGTACATCATGGGCACGTTTGTATTCGTGCAGTCATATGAGTCAAATATATATATATAGATATATAGGTATATATATGGATGGACATGCACATATATGTATGGGTGTGATGCCTGTTGCAATCCTTGGACGTAGGCGATGAATACACAAATAAACGATTAAGTTAATAATTAAAGGAAGCATTCAAAAATTTAATGAAACAAATAATACAAACGACTAAATAAGCGATGTCGTAAGACGCCTTCTTGCTGAAAATTTCGTTTAATGCTAAACTTTGAGTGCTTCTGAACTTTTCTTTCCTGAGATATTATGTCCTCTTGGTGATATTGGGAATTGCAAACGGGAAGAGATCATTGTATTGCTCTGAAAGACACAATACGTCACTTTTATCTCTTGACTTTTAACTTTTGCTTGTTTCAGTCATTGGACTGCGGCTATTCGAGTGCACCACCTTCAAGAGCGTTACTTGAAAAAATCGTTCCCAGTACTTACCTTTCAAAGTCTAGTTATTATTCTACAGATCTCTTTACCGAACCACAATGTTATGGAGACATATGCAAATCGACACCAGTTGTCAAGCGATGGAGGGACAACCAAGATCGTGGTTTCAGTTCCTGGACCAGACGGTGCTTTTGAGCAAAACACTTCGTCTCGGGTTGCTCTACGATCACTTCAACACCTGACGCGTGGTACACAGTGCACCTGTTTAGATAACATCGATTTGGTGGAGAGAGAGAGAGCTAATATGTGGCACGAACATTTGATCACTATAAACAAATCTATTGTGCAGATCGTTCGACAAAAGCTGAACATTCTATACATCGTTTTTGAGTCCAGCATATATATATCCATATGACTGATCGCTGCTAAATTCATAAGTTTTTTTTTTTTTAATCTCACTGTTTATTTCCACGTGATCCTTTCTGTTGAAGAGCATGGGCTCGAAGCATAAAAGTCTTTCTTACCTTCCCGAGCGTCAAACTAATTCACCTGTTTGTGCTTTTCCGTAAATTTCAACTAATATATATATATATATATATATATATATATATATATATATATATATATATATATATATATATATATATATATATATATATATATATATATATATATATACATATATATATTCATATATAAATGGACGTGTGTGTGTGTGTGTGAAAGAAGGTGAGAGAGAAAAAAGACAGTGAGTGAATGAAGGGGTGTGTTGTCAGGTATACGTACATACATAAATACATATGCATACATGAGTGTGAGAGAGAGAGTGAGAGAGTGTGAGCGAGTGAACGTGTGTGTGTATGTATGTATGTATGAATATCGTTTACTGGCTTCAGCCCAGGGCTGAGGTCATGCTGGTGCACTACCTGTATTGACTCGGTGTTGTTTCCGATGTTGTTTTTGGTGAATTAGCGAATTGGACGGAGCTACTCTTCTTCATCTGGTATCTAAGATAAAAACCTGTCCAGACGTTCCTTGAAAACTTCAACATCAATACCATGTAGATCTCTAAGGATGCCTAGAAGGTTGTTGAAGATGGTTGTTTAGATGGGGAACATGGGATGTAGTCCAAGCGGCTGAGAACGAAAGTCTTCCATAGGAGTAGCAGGGCTTCCATTTTCCGCAGAAATCCATCCAGCCACTCACCTACACAGCGTTGCCATCTTGGTAATATGCACATGGAATGTTGCATCATTGTTCATGTGAACCCCCAGATCACGCACCGACTCTGACTCTGAGATCGTATTACCTTCTAATCCAGTGTATTCCGATTTTAGTCTGGTGTTGGATCGATAGTGGAGTGCCTGAAATTTCATAGCATTGAACTGCATATTATTTTGTTAGCCCATTTGTAGATTTCGTTCAGGCCTTTCTGCACTTTTATAATGTCTTCAGTGTTCCTAACTGCCTGCGATACTTTTGTGTCATCAGCATAACTGGTCAGATTGGCTGACTGTACCGCGGAGGGCATGTCACAAATAGTAGTGGCCCCAGTACAGCTCCCTACGGGACTCCGCTGAGAATTGGTGTCTCTTCAGAGTGAGCACAACTGTTTGACTTCTTCCCTTCAGAAAATCATGTAGCCATTCTTCCAGTTGCCCGGTAATACCAAGGTTTCACAGCTTGTGACATATCATACTTTGATCAACCCTTTCGAAGGCCTTGGCAAAGTCGAGGTATATCACGTTTACAGCTGACTTGTTTAGCTGTTTCCTTGAACGGAAACCATGTTGCATGTTTGTGAGAAGGTTGTTTTCTTCTAGGAACGGGATCAACATTTTTCTGATAACACACAAGTCTGATAAAACTTCTTTCTTTCCAGTTTCCCACTACACTGGAACCTCTAAAACGCTCAGGGATACTTCCTTTCCCTCCTTCGACTAAGCTATAGAAAGAAATGGAACACATGACAGTTACGACTCGTACGTCGAAATCATTGTTTTATTCATGATGATAAATACAGCCCTAGTATGAAGCTGATCTTAACTTGTGGACATGCACCCAACCTCAACAATATTGTGTGTGTGTGTGTTTATGTAAATATTATACATTTAAGCTACATGTAATGATGTCTTACAAACAACTTGCACATGCAAGTGTTACCAGTCGATAACTCTGCATACCGGAAGCCAGCGAGTGTATGGGGTCATCAGAAGAGAGTGCGCGCCGTTTCGGGGCCTACCTCTCAACGACATCAATGCGCACCGCCCCCCTCCTCTCACTGATATGAGGCCCCGCTTGCTAGATCAACACACAGAAAGAGGCAGACACACGTACACACAGGCATACGTACATACATACACAAACACAGTCACACACGCGCACGCACACATGGGAGTATGCTATAAGCTAGACATGAAAAACTGTTGTATATGCGTCTGTATGTGTGTGTGTGTGTGTGTGTGTGTGTGTGTGTGTGTGCGCGTATATGTGTGCATACGTGTTTGTGTTTGTGCCTCTCTGTGTTCTGTGTGTATGCACGTGTGCGTATGTATGCATGTATATAGGTATGCACGTGTGCGTATGTATGCATGTATATAGGTATGCACGTGTGTGTGTGTGTGTGTGTGTGTGCGTGTGTGTGTGTGTGTATGCATATGTATATATGCGAGATACAGTGCAACAATATTGCCAGTGACCAGGCCACGATTTCGAGCGAAATCTTTGCCGTCATATTACAAACAATAATTGTTTGTGAAGCAAAGCAAACAGTCTGTTATTTCTGAATGGCTACCATGTGTCTTCTACGCTGCAATATATATATAAATATATATATATATATATATATATACACACACACATATAAATACATACCTACATACATACATACGCACACAAAACGAGATAGAGAGAGTAATGTGTAGGTGTGATATAGCAAATGATACGTAATGTAGAGTCAATAAACGTATTATATACCTTGAAATATGACGTCAGTTACTTAAACAGGCTTCTTGTAATGCATGTACGTGTATGCGTGTGTATTTATTTGTGCGTGTAAGTGCGTATACGTGTATGTATATGTGAGTTTGTATTATCTAGGATTACAATTGCATGGCTTTACATATATAAATATTTACAATGTTCGAGATAAATTAAGTTACTAATTGTCCATAACTTTAAAGATTTGTGATAAATAACGCATTATTCAGGTGGATAGAATTCGTGTAAGAGTTTCTATAGGAATCTTCCCTCGATGAAGAATGTTCTATTTAAGGTAATGGAAAAGAAGTAATATTCATCTGCTTTACTACCTGTATATAACTTTATTGACGATATCCACACAACAGAACGTGCTCAATACTTTCGTTTTTGTTCGTGAGACCATTTACTAATCATATTTATACATACGTGTGTATATGCATGTGTGTGTGTGCATATATGTATTAATGTGCGTTTGTATATATATATATATATATATATATATATATATATATATTGATATCTATGTATGTCTGTATGTTAATAGATATATATAT
>NC_142931.1:46243415-46245915 GCF_046866305.1 Octopus bimaculoides | reverse complement strand
GATGCCAATGATTTGTTGCAATGCTATTCTTACGTATATTATCCTATACACTGTAATGGTGAGTCTTACCAACTTGTATAATTGAACATTTTTGTTGCTTCAGTAAATCCCTATCAATGATAAGTTGCTGTTTGCTTTTTATTATCTTTTTTACTTATTTTCAATTTTCAATTCTATATATTTCTAATTCTTAGATATTATATTTAGAAAGTTTCTCTACTGCTTCTTTCAAAGATATTTTCATCTGCTGAAGATTGAAATTTCTATAAGAAATATATTCTTATGTATTCGCTAGCTTCGACAAAGATTTCCGGGCGATTTTCCTTTATCCTTCTTTCAATACATACAGGCATATCAGATATTGGAAATTTTCAGTCACATTCGTGCTGTGTGCGTTGATCATTCACAATTTATTCCAATTCGTTAATATTAGTAAATGTTGCAGTATATAGAGCTATTTAATCTGTTATGTTTGCAGGTTTATTCCAGTTTTCTGTTTTTTTGTTGGGATTTTTTCCTAAAACTTATACAATTTAGCTCTGATTGTCTTTTGACAATCTGCATTATTGATTCTTTGAATAGTTCTTAAGCTGCAGACTCTTGTCTTTTATTGGCTACTTAGCGTACTTTCACTTTCACTTTCACTATTAGTTTGGAAGTCCAAAATTGTGTGTTAGAATTTGTTTGTCTGCGTCCGCTTTTTAGAATTATTTGGGTATTGTTGTTGATTAACCCCAGGAATCATTTTATCATGGAAAAATATTCCAGCCTTGGCCATCATGTATTCTTGTATATCTAGAATACATTTCTTCAATGCGCCCTTATTATTCTAAGGCGATAATGTGATTTGAGATAAATTTACTGTTGTGTCTAGCAAGCTGGGTGAAACCATTGTGACCATAGAAAAATATTGATAAACGATACAATCATATATAGATTTTCTACAAATTTAAGCGATTAATCATGAGAGCAATATGCATATTACAACAAAGTGCGAAAATAAAGTCAGACAAATGTACCCGAGTCATAAACGTGTAATAACGGCCAACATGTGTGTGATGACATGAAACTCTGCTGTCAAAATTCTGGCAGTAAAGTCTGCATAAATATATCGTTAACTATACAGGTGGGCCCCGTATAGAACTAACAACTTTTTATGTCCTGATGATCAGGTGTAGTAGACAAGAATTATATATGTGCATGTGTGTATGTGTGTGCGTGTGTATGTATGTACTTATGTATGCATGATGTATGTGTGAATATATATGTGCATATATGTATATTATATACATGTATGTATGTATGTATGTATGTATGTATGTATGTATGCATGTATGTATATATATATATATATATATATATATATATATATATATGTATGTATGTATGTATGTATGTACGTGTGTATGTGTGTATGTATGTATGTGTGTATGAATGTATGTATGTATGTATGTATGTATGAATGCATGTATGTATGTATGTATGTATGAATGTATGTATGTATGTATGTATGTATGTGTATCTATTGTGCGAACGTACGGATATGAAGGGTTCAAGGCTGATGACAGTTAGATGTTTCACGTCGGTGGTCGGTGAACTCCTTGACAGATCTCCTTTAACTGAGAATAAATTTACTAAGGTTTCGGTGACTTTTCAATTACAACATCTAGCACTGCTATGACTATTGATTTCTCAGATGATACGGTGTCATTCTTAAACCATAAAATATTTTAGATAAGTCAATTTAAATTGCATATTTATATGATCTCGCCTGTTTCTTATTCGCCTGTTTTGAGCCACACCTTCTAAATCTCCTATTTATTTGAATGTAAAACTTAGACTCAGTTAGTTAGCCCAGCTAATGTTTTCTAGGTCTGGGTCGATGCTTAAAATTTTATTTATTAAAATTTTATTTGATGATGGTGGATACTATGTTATGATATTATCTTTCATAACTGCATTAAATAATGTTCTAACGAAACAGCAGTCGTAAATTTTAAACATAATTTGTCTTTACTTTTTATACGTACGCAACACAGAAGACCCGCTCCTGATTCGGATCTATAGTTTTAAATTAGACTTGGTACTTGTATATCTACGGTAGCCTACCGACACTTGATATATTCAATGTTTTTTTTTTGTTTTTTTGTTTTTTGACCGTGGGCTCTACGTTATCACAGCTAATCATTTCTGGCGTCCTATAGGTTGATGTCCCTTGATTCTTAAGAATACTCATAAAGTTATATATGTATGTGTGTATGTATATGAGTGTGTATATAAATATACATGTATAAAATTTAAAATGTAAAGTTAGATATATATATATATATATATATATATATATATATATATATATATATATATATATACATATATGCATACATACATTTATATATACATACATACATACATTTATATATACATATATATAGACATACATATACATATATATATATATATATATATATATATATATATATATATATATATATATATATAT
>NC_142931.1:46228415-46238415 GCF_046866305.1 Octopus bimaculoides | reverse complement strand
TATATATATATATATATATGTATATATATATATATATATATATATATATATATATATATATATATATATATATATATATATATATATATATATATATATATGTATATATATATATATATATATATATATAAAAGATAATAAGAGTGAAAAAACTACAGAAGGCTTGTGTTACATGGTTAAAGTATATATTTAAATTATGTCAGAAAAATGTTAGAAAATGTTAGAAAAATGTTATAAAACCTTTTTGGTATATAAACATTGTATTTTGAGAAATAACCGGTTTCGTGTTGTCTTTTCAAATTTCTCTACTTCATTGTGTCGTGTTCGCTCTATATATATATATATTTAACAGATACATATATATGTGTGGGGGGGTGCATAAAGGTGCACGCGTTTTAGTAACACTGAAAATAACAAGCATACTGCAATACTCACACTGCAAAAACACGCAGAAGTGCACACGTTACAACTATGCACTCCTACATATTAGCCTATATATACTTGGTTCACAACGCACAGAGTGAAACGCGCACACATACAAAATTTGCATACAACTGATTCCTTGTTTCAGTTGCACTCATAAATCCCCTTCCTTCCGGAACACTCTCAGTCTTCTTATCTCTGTCATTTTCAGAATGACTCAACATAGAACAATGCCTTTCTTTGTTACATCTTTTTCTTTCTTTCCTCTGCACTTCCTTCTTTTAAGTAGATACCGCTAAAGACATTTCAACTTTATTAATCTTTGAATTTTAAACAAATAATCGCAATTACTTTTCACTTTATCTCCTGTGCTATTAATTCCACCGCTAATTATGAATATAAAAAATGTTCTGCAACAGGTGGCCTAACCCCCAAATTATTGAAACAAGGTAAAAGTACAAACCATCGACTTGTATTATTTCTTACAACTTGCATTGTTTTGGCTTAAAAAATCAAAACGTGTGTGTGTGTGTGTGTGTGGAAGGCGTCTAAGAGACAATAAGTCAGGAAAAAATGTACTCGTATAACTGTCAGTTGAGTGGATATATTAATCGAAGTGTACAGTATTATATATCCATTACGCAGGTATGATAGGATGTACTTCCTTTCATGTGTGCCCCATCATGACTATAATCACCAGTCCCCCAGCTTTGGCCCTCCACCATTACCTGTGAGTCCGGCAAACAGTTTGACTAGAACATACAAATCGACCCTAGGACTTAATCTTTGTAAGCCTAGTACTTATTCTATCGGTGTCTTTCGCCGTACCGCTTAGGTTACGGTGACGTAAACACACCAACATCGGTTGACAAGCGATGGTGGAGGGACAAATATAGACATGCAAACATACACACACATATATATGTATATAAAATATAAATTATATATGTATATATATAATATAAATAGTATATATATATATATATATATATATATATATATATATATATATATATATATATGCGACTGAAAATTTCAATTATATTTATTTCTATGCGAGATACTACACATGCTCAGTAGCTGCTCGAACCTGTCATTAAGGCATTGCCTTTCAAATCATCCGCAAGATAACATTGTAAATTGTTTTATCTACATAATCATGCAGAGAAAATAATAAGTCCAAATGTAAGGGGCTTGATGTAGTTGTCTGAATCAGAAAATAAATTATGTATGGTTAGAAAGAGAATATTTACAAACAACAGCTTCGAAACACAACATTATATATTATCTTAACTACATAATCATGCTGAGAAAATGCTAAGTTAAAACGTAACGGGTTTGATGCAGCTATCTGGAACAGAAAATAGATTATGTTATGGTTTGAAAGAGAATATTTACAACCTACTGCTTCGAAATATGTAGTTTGCCTACTCAGATTATAAATTCGCATTTATAGTTATGAGTGCATTTGACCTTGCTAGTAAAGTCATAAATTCAATATGTTGAGGTTTTCAAGGAAAGAAAAGGCCAATCTAACAAGCATTTCGCAAATATAATCTATAAGCTAATCAGTAAAAAAAAACGCAATATTTTTCTAATTACCATCATGCTATCAAAGTTCCACCGTTAAAATATTTAGACGTTAGTTCCGTCCTTATGAGAAGAATTCAAATAATTAAAAACGTATTACAGACACACATGCACACACACACACACACACACACACACACACACACACACACACACACGAATGCGCGTGTGCACAAATACATATCCATATATATGTATATATGTATATATATATATATATATATATATATATATATATATATATATATATATATATATATATATATGTATATATATATATGTATATATATATATATATATATATATATATATATATATATATATATATATATATATATACATATGCATGCACACATACATATACATGCACGCATACATATACATGCACGCATATATACACACACATTATATATATATATATATATATATATATATATATATAAAGTGGCTATCTTAATTGGAAAATTTAGAAGACAAGCCATAGGTTAAACGATTCAAAACAACTATATATAAAATAGTTGCGTTATTATTATGTTCTTGAGATTTACAGAAGTACTATTGTTCCAACTCTTAGATTTTTTTGCCGAGATTCTGAAAAAAAATGTAAGATTTAAAATAAAAGAACTTTTGTAAAATTCAAGAAGATAATTGCATATAGGCGCGCGCGTACATACACATACATACATACATAATTTATGAATATATACATACATAAACAGACAGATATACAAATGCATATATGAATGTATATATATATACATGCATATATATATGTATACATGAATAAATATATTTATATATACCTATATATGTGTGCATTTGTGTTTATGTGTGTATGTATACATATATATATGTATATGTGTGTGTATGTTTAATCTGCATCTGTGTACCCAACAAAATAGATTGAGGTTAATTCACAGTTATGAATTAAACGCGCCACCACTCAGGCTTCTTTGAGTTCTTTACTCTACGTAGCCTGACAAAGTGCCTTTGAACTTTGCAGCAAAAGGTAGACATACACACACACATAAGTAAACATATATATATATATAGAGAGAGAGAGAGAGAGAGGGGAAGAGGGAGACAAAGGAAGGAAGGAAGGAAGGAAGGAAGGAAGGAAGGAAGGAAGGAAGGAAGGAAGGGAGGGAGGAAGAAAGAAAGCATACACAAATGTGTATATTTAAGCCAGTTGCTGTTTAGATTTAAATCGTTTGTGTTTACATCAATTGTATGTATAAATGTGCGTGTGTGTGTCTATATATATATATATATATATATATATAGGTCTGTTTGAGTGTGTCTCTATATCTGTGTCTGTTTGTGACTGATCACCCCCCCCCCCCAGCAGCATTCTAACTCCTCTTTTAACGTCACTTCACAAACAATAGCTGCAAGGAAGATCAACTTGCAAATTGGATGTCAATCGAGTTTTTTTTTTAATGTTTTTGGTACTTATCAGCATCATGCACCACTTCATTGCAATGGTTCAGTCCTCCTCACATTCTAATTCTGTTAGCCCTGGGCAGTTTTACCTATTTACGATCTTAAAATATTCAACTTTTCAATCAGAATTCAAAGTTCAGGAAATTCCAAATTATTGCTTTATACTGCAGGTTAAATAAACATCAGAGATGCTTTTCCCAAAACAGAAAATACAAGAGCAATTTAGAAATGTTGCTAACTCTTTTGATAGCGACTAAAGTATTCGCATCGTTGAAAGTCCTTTTGTATATTCTACAGATATCTCAAAATCACAAGCTTTTAGTCTTTTTAACCTATACGTTTTGCCAGAGTGGGGCAGCGAGGAACAAATTGACTTTCACCCGCAAACTGGTTCCCTTTGCGTTCTCTTGTCAAGTACAGCCACCTTGAGCAAGTATCAGATGCTATGACTATCTCTTCGGTAGCCTTCTTCGGTTATTTAGATTCCAAACCAATCTTCTGCAAGAAATAGTGCACTGGTGTTGCTGAGAAACCGCAATATCCAACTTCAATAAGGAATCCGGTTGAGTGCTTGGCCCGCATAACAAATCAACGAGATTTGCTATAGGGCCTGGTACTTATCGTTTTATCGCTTTTGTGAATGATCCTAAAGGAAATTTGGAAATATTAACGAATAATTCCTTCACAAGAGAGATAAACTTCTTATCGTCATCAATCAATAAGCCTTACTGTAATTTATGTTGTTTGCTATGGTATATAGCTGTTTGTCGGCTTTCATCCACCATATCTATGATTAAATGCATTTCTGTTGTAAACATACCATCTATTTAGGGGTATGTAGAACTACATTATCCAAGGTTCGGCTGCTATTACTAGCTGATAGAATGATTATTTAGAAACTCTTCTGTAGTCTCTAATGCTCATATATGGATAGAGTGACAAACTGCGTCCCCGTTCATAATTCTATGGCCAGTTTAGGTTTTATGTTCTCGGTTATGCTTCTAAAGTATCTAGTGCAAAATAATTTCGGTTACAAATCTGAAGTCTTGTACTTATGAAGCAAAGAATCATTTACATCGTAGCAAGTAAGAGAATAGATTTTCGAATCTGATTGGGCAAACTTCTGATTTTTGTTCTTTTCTAGATTTGTTTTCCCTTTAAACGGAGATTAATATTGCTACAAAATATGATAGGAAAAAATTCCTATCACTTCAACTCTCAACTAAATCGTTTTCCGTTTTATTTGTTGAAGTTTTGCATATTTGTTTTTTTCGTTTTATTCTTTTTGTGGTAAACCATAACGCTTGAGTAGTTTGACCTCGAGGGCCAAGCATTTAACCTCTTACCATTCAGATTATTCTGTCAAATGTAATGATTGTTCATTAACACTGTTTTCAGTTAATCACACATTATCTTGTGGCATCAAGAATTTGCTGATGTGATTGTTTATTTTCAGAATGACATTGTAGAATAGGTGTGAAATGTTGGATCTGACCAGTTTGAACGTAAAAGAGGTAGAATATTTCGGCCAGATGTGTCCGGTTTAAATGCTAAAGAGTTAAAGATGCTCTGACTTGAAGTGCATGCATGAAAGAATGGATGAGTGTGCGCGTTTTTTGTTCTTTTGTTTTGTTTTGTTTGTTTGTTTGTTTGTTTTTTGACATTTGTATCTGTTTCTGTTTTGGTTTTGCTTCTATTTTACTAATTCCAGGGAATACTAGGATCCGGCTTTGCGCTCAAGGTGCAGCAACAGCAGCGACAGAAGCACCTTAATAGGCGTCGAGTGCCCGCAGCCATGTTGATCCAGTGCGTGTGGCGTAGCTATGCAGCCGATGAAAATTCTATGTCCATTGCTACGTGGAAGCGTCACATGACACCTTGTCCGAGCCCTACCACGTAAGTATAAGTAACACTAACCGTAATCGGCAATTTGTGTATGCCCAGTGTCTGAGGGTCTACTAATGTAAACCACGTGATCTTACCGATCCCTATTAAATAATTAGTTTCAATCCGATGTCTAAATCAGGAATGTTGAACCTTTGTAAAACATCAGACGAATTTCAAGTGGGTATGATCCTTTTGGGAGGGTGTTTGTACTGTAAAAAAAAACAGATAGTGAATCTTTAATTTCACAAATTCGTGAAGTACGTAAAGTAAATCCCTGGTGATTATTTCTACTATATCGAGTCCTGAGAGTCACAGGGCTGATAACCCGGGTTTCATAGCATATAATTTGATATAAGTTAGATGCTTATGAATTTATTAAGATTTGTTAAGATTTATTTGAATTAATATAAATTACATACATATGTGAAGGCTCATGACCTTGGTTAGGGTGTTGCATTCTCGATCGTAAGATCGTGGTTTCTTTTCCCAGACCAGGTGGGGCGTTATGCTCTTCAGCAAAGCACTTCATTTCATGACAATTCTATGTCCGTTGCTACGTGGAAACGTCACATGATACATTGTCCGAGCCCTACCACGTAAATATAGAAAACTGTAATCGACAAACTGTACTTGTCCAGTGTCTGAGGGCCTACCAACCTAAACCATAAGATCTTTCTGTCCATAGTACCTTAAATGATCCCTGTTAAATAAATAATCTAAATCCGATGTCTGAATCAGGAGTGTTGAACCTTTGTAGAATATTGGACGGATTCCAAGTGGATATGATCCTATGGAGAGGATGTTTGGGCTGAGAAAATAAAGATAGTGAATTTTACAGATTCATGAGTTATCTGGAACAAGTCCCCTGATCATTAATACATCGAGTCCTGGGAGTTACTGGGCCAATAACCCGGGTTTCATAGCGTATAAGTGACAGAGATCAGAACACTTCCTCTGAACTGGATGCCAGTCTATCTCAAGGTTAGTCATTTAAGCTGGGTGGAGGCAACATGAAAAGGAATGCTTTGCTCAAGAGTATAACGCCCCACCAAAACTACGATCTTGCGATTATGAGTGCAACACCATAACCAAGGCCATGAGCCTTCGCATTAGTATACAATTTATATTAAATCAAAATAAATATTTATTTTAACAAATTCATCTAACTTTTATCGAATTATGATAAATATTTTATTTTTTCTCAAATTCATACGTATTTTATATCGGTTTCAAATGTTGGCACAAGACCATCAAGTTCGGAAGCGGAGTAAGCCTCTTACATCGATCTCAGTACTCAACTAGTACCTATTATATCGACCCCAAAAGAATGAAAGGCAAAGTCGACCTCGGTGGAATTTGAACTGACAACGTAAAGACATAATATTCACTTATCGACAGTCCACAGTCTTCGTCATGGCTGTTTAATCTGTATTTCTATTTACTAATGTTGTGCATCACAGTGCAGGTTTTAGACTATTGAAGCTATAACTACTGGTGTTATGTGTGTGTATGTGTGGGAATTGCAAGCCGACAAGCGGGTAGAATTGTTAGCACACCGGGCAAAATGCTAAGCAGTGCCTCGTTTATTTTTACGTCCTGAGATCAAATTCTGCCGAGGTCAACTTTGTCTTTCATCTTTTCCGGGTCGAAAATTGAGTACCAGTTGATAAATTCTCCGTGTGTGTGTGTAGGTGTGTGGGTGTTATATGGATATTTTTATGTTTGTCTCGACTGAGTGGGGAGATGATATTTATAGGATGATGTTATAATAGGTTTATAGATCATTGTAGATGTTTCGGTGTTTGGAGTCTATTGTACATATTCTAGCTGAGACTTTAAGGGTTAGTCTGTTACAGCCATAAAATATCCCTCACAATTACTTTCAGTATTTTTGCATCGATGTTCTGTCGATATGGCTTATGTGCATCCTCAGATGAAACGTTGAGCACTGGTTTGCGTTCTTTATAGATTTGCAGATAGTGAGGAGACCTGAGCAAGACTCCCTTTCACTTTCATTATCTGTATATTTGGAGCTATTCAATAATATTTGCAATTGATAGAGAACATTTTTTTCTACTTTCTTTTCGTCTTTTTCCTCTATCACATTATCATTTACTTGCTTTACATATTTTTTTACTTTCGAAGGCATATGTACAGTTTATTGAACATAATACATTTAATGAAAAGTGTCCTAGTTTTATGTTATTATATCTTTTACTATCTTTACAGGGAGCCACGCTGGAAAAACAATACATCATTTGTGAGCAGGTTCTCTACTAAAAGACGAGACCGTTCTTCACAAGGTTCCAATAATATCCAGTCACCTATGGTACCTCGGCAGTTGAGGAAGGCTTTCACGGCAGGTGACGATGATATATCGGACAGTTTTAACAGGTAAGGAACAGAATCAAATCATCTATACAAGAAAGAACTAACATAGTAAAGAGTGTACATAGATGTGTGCACAACATTATAACTCGCAAACATACACATAAATACCGGAAAACACACTGGAATATTAATGTATATACATTTCAAATTTTGGCACAAGGCCAGCAAGTTCGTGGGAGTGGGTAAGTCGATTACATCGACCCCAGAGTTCCTCTGGCGCTTTTTTTATCGACCCCGAAAGGATTAAAGGTAAAGTCGACCTCGGCAGAATTTGAACTCAGGGCATTTTGCCCGGTCTGCTTATGATATTGCCAGCTCACCGCCTAAATAATGTCTAATTGATAGTAATTATACAGCATGTATAATATATGAACACGTCAGTGTTTCTACATAAAGGCATACTCATTTCATTTTATCTTTTTTTTTTTTTTTACCTTTACATAAATAAAGTTTGATTCATAGCAGGAAGTTCGATATAATATTTGGGTCTCTAATCATTATTTATATAAATATACAGTTTGATATTGATATACTAGTACATTTTAAGGCGATGAGCTGACGGAATAGTTACAACGCCGGACAAAGATGCTTGGAGGCGTTTCTTTCAACTTTACGTCCTGAGTTCAAATGACACCGGGGTGACTTTGCCTGTCGTTCTTTTAGGGTCAGTAACATCAGTTCCAGCTGAGCGCAATAGCTTGTGGTTTATCATGCATCAGCATATAAAATCGTTGGACAAGAATTTTATCTTAGTGGGGAGTAGGCAATTAATCTATTCGTATGTAACCGGAATTTTCGTCAGGAAATCGATGATGCAAAGTAGAAGAGAGCAATAGTAAGTTGGAAGAGGAGATGAGGAGTGCGAAGAAGAAAGATATGGGGAAGCAAATGGAGTAAGCGGAATGACAAGGAACGGAAGAAGGATGTCGAAGTTATAGAGATCTCGGTTGCTACGTCTGGTAGAGTGAAAGGAATAAATTTTATGCACTTTGACAACGAAGTGGAGTTTCCTTTCATTATACCTGGATATGTATCTAGCAAGCTAGCTAGATAGACATCTCAAATTCAGCACTTCGTTTTGGGTCTTCTGTTGGGAGCTGAAGTAATATGCAAACATCGAAGGCTAATTTACTAAGTTGTGAATATAGTGAACCTTAGCATTTGCAGCGACTATAAGGGATTTAAAGATGTGTTGTTCATATTTAGAAGTGAGATAAGGTGACGAGCCGTCAGAATTGTTAGCACGATGGACGAAATGCTCTGCAGTATTTCGCCCCTAGCTACGACTTTGCCTTCTATCCTTTCGAAATCGATAAATTGAGTACCAGTGAAACAGTGTTGTGGATGTAATCGACTAGTCCCCTCTTCCACATTTCAGGCCTTGTGCCTTTAGTAGAAAGGATATTTAGAAGCGAGGTATGATATTGTTAGGCTGGCATAAACAGTTATTGCGTCATTGTGGAGACATGGTTTGCATGACTCTCACTAGAGAAGACTTACCAGGTCTCTGTTCATTGAACCAGTGGCAATTTAATAAGCCGTATTAAGGTTGCATGTGGATGACGCTTGGTAGGGAAGAACAAAAGTTCGAATCAGGGACGTTGTTGGAGAAGACAGTATGTAGGACATGTGGAGAATATGAAGCCTGGGATACATCAGAGTTGTAATCCGTCGTCACACGTTATAATGGTGCGATCTTATAATAAACCAGCAGCCCAAGCGACGAGAGGCGGATGTAACGCAGTGACAAGTGTGTTATCACATGATGGAGACAGTCTACTTCAAAGACACGAAAGACAAGCCAGTAATTTCAGTCTGGTAATGTCACTGTAAGACTTCAATGGACAGTTTACTTACTTTTTTCTGACTTTCTCTCAATATCTGACTACTGTCATTATCTATATGCCTCACACGCATTGTTGCTTCCTTCTTTCTTTCGTCCTTTCTTTCTCTCCCCCTCTCTCTCTCATTCTCTCTCTCTTTGTCATAGCTGTTTCTTTGGCGACCATTATCATCAAACTTATGCAGTATCAAACCATTTTGGTGTTTTTGGGGCAAAGCCATCAAAAGTTTTACCAAGTACGAACTTAATCGTTTGATAAAAATTTATAGCAAGAGCACTAAAATGCCAATAAAAATTTCCATTTGTGCTGACATATTTTGGTGGGGAGCATAAATGTTAAACTGTAATGGGAGACGAACTGGTGAGTCCATAATTCATATGTATATGTGGCCATACATATTTTTATCACTAAGCATGATTAGT
>NC_142931.1:46208415-46215915 GCF_046866305.1 Octopus bimaculoides | reverse complement strand
TTTAGTGAGCTGTTATATGTTGAGGATGTTAAGGAGGCAAGTATAGTGGCTTCAGGAGGAGAGAGGAGAATGCTTGTTGTTGGGGAATGGAACTACGGTGCAATTGGAAGGGAAGATGTCAAACCGGAAGGCGACAGGTATAGATGGGTGTGCAGTGGAACGCCTAAAATATTGAGAACGTGTTTAGGAAAAAATAATAAAGGTGGGGACGCAAATGTCACTTCAGACATACTAGGAACAATAGGTAAAGGACAGGATTTCTGGGAGAACTTCCTTTTAAGTTTATATCGAAGATCAAGTTTTTAAATACGCTCATCACAAACACGGATTAGAGAATAGAAAAAGATCATTTCAATTGGATTTGAGCTGTAAATTTGCGTGTGCACACAGCAAGAAATAACAATTCATACAGAAGTTTTACCTAGAGTTCGTGTGTGTGTGTGTGTGTGTGTGTGTGTGTGTGTGTGTGTGTGTGTGTGTGTGTGTGTGTGTGTGTGTGTGTGTGTGTGTGTGTGCGTGCGTGCGTGCCAAAGGAAGTTATTTTTAGATACCTTTCTTAATTCCAAAAGAAGAAAACTTGAACAATACTTTCAAAATTGGAGTTCATCTCTGATTGTGAAGCCATGAAGAAGTGTGTGCGCGTATTTGTTGGGTTGATGCACCCGAGAAACATGTAAGAAAATGTACACAAATATTGTTTAAAAATAATTTGTCTTTACAGACCATGTTTGGAATTATCAATGTAATTGATAGCAAAGTGTGTAAAAAATTATATGAAATCCAGGTTTAGTCATATAACGAGGAAGTTAGTGAAGTTATAACATGTTGATAACATGATGTCTCCATCCATTATAATGAGAAATTGAAAGAGAAAGATAATGACACTCAATCTTTAGAAGAAAAATTAATTGTATTGTTGATAGAAAGGCAGTAAAAGTAGAAAGCAGTGAAGTGGAGTGGGAGACATAGCCTGCCAAATGAAGGGCAAACTTATTGAAGTTGTAACATGTTGACAGCGGAGTGTCTCCATACATTATTATGAGAAATTGAAAGAGAGAGATAATTCCACTCTGTCCCCCCTACATAGCTGTTGGTGGCTTAATAATCACAGGTGATGTTCAATTTCGGAAGTATTGTCCAAGTTTGTCTTGTTTTGGAATGAAGAAAAGGTACGTAAAAATAATTGTGCTATTTTAGTAGAATTATACGAAAGTGAAACATTAGAAGCAAATCAAAATACTGCCCGAAAATTACCGCAAAATTGTGCGACCCGACCTCGTTTTCGAGCTTATTTTAGTAGTAAAAAAGAGTTTTTGTGCCAAAAATACACTTTATTTGGTGGCCGAAAGATTACTGAATCTTTTGATACCTCATACGTCAAACTTAGCGACTTAGTTTTCGAATCCATAAAGAACATACGCACGCGCACACGCACACACACACACACACACATATATACAAACTCTGTTTTATTATATAAAATACATATATACATCTCACGATCATTGTTTTTAAGAAATAAAATAATGTCATTTGACGCACATAATACTTAATCTAGTCTTTAGTAGTCATGCATTGTGCAATTTTTAATGATTTAACCCGTTTGGGTATCATATTGATGATTAAATGTCTGCACAGATGATAAAACGGTCTAATGAGGCGTGTCTGTTTACTTGAAATGTCTGTGTGTATATCTGTGTACACATACATATGCACATATATAAATACATGCATATATATACATACAAACACATACACGTACATACACACACACACACGTACATACACACACACATACACATACACACACAACACATATATGTATTTATTTTTATATATGGTTATGTGTGCAAATAAATAATTTTTTGTATGTCTAATATTTCAGGAGTCAGCTGAGTTTGTCTGTGGGGGAGAGGGAACACACAGCAATTAGGAAAGAAAGTTCAATTTCTTCCGTTTATACCAAGGAATCAGAAGGTCAGTGAGTAATACACTAAAGTTTGTGTTTTGCTTTTGTTTTCTTGTGTGATTCAACAAAGAGGTGGAGAAGGAGTGATGTATGTGTATCTGTGAAACGCGACGGTTCCAAGAATAGAAAATAATGTAATGTCGGATCTTTGTTCATAGTAGTAGAATATGTGTTAAGTGGGAAGCAAGTATATGGCTGTGAAAGTGGTGAGTGTACTAATGTTAGTGTAGACGGTTCTTTTTAGAACACAAAATTTTAGCACTCGTAATTATTAAGACTGTCAAATACTATACAAAGCACTATGTTTTAATTGACAAAAATGAGAAAATGTGGCATTCATTTGTTTACTAATGACAAGAGAGGCGTGTAAGCCTTATTAGCAACGTCATCTTCATCGACGAATCAACAAAAAAATAACAGCCAAATCTTTTTTCCAATTGCATGTTATTCTTTTTTTTTTTTTTTTTTTTTTAAAGGGACACATTTGGCAATGTAATCTCTGATAAAATGACGGGAGGATCATGACTGAAATACATTTTAATTGTTGGTGTTTTAGATCAGGAGCGATTTAAGGATAAACATCATCATCATCGTCATCATCATCATCGTCGTCGTCGTCGTCGTCGTCGTAACTCTCAAAATTGATTGTTATATTTGGGACAGTGGTTTACTTCAGTCAGACGTTGTATATTTGTTGTTCTACTTATTATTGTTATAGCTATTGCTATTATTATTGTTGTTGTTATTATTATTGTTGTTGATGATGTTTAATCCATACCTAATATCCAAAATAATAAGGATTCTATGAGCGAGGAGAAATTAAATTTGTTATAAACGAAAAAAAAAAGGAAATATAATTGGACTTTTAAGACCAAATTTTAAAAATATTGTAAATTCGTTCGCTAATATAGAACTAGTCTGAGTTGATAATTATATTATTGATAGTCAATTCTAAACGCTCCAATAATTGAAGAATGTTCGTTTATTTTTATGGAGACAGGAATGCTTGACTCGATATTGCGTGACAGCACTGTAATATTTCTGTTGCCAAGCACATGTAAATTGTCCATTTGCGTCCATATCACCACCGTCTTGCAATGGTTGTTACCGATTCACAGTCAGAAGGCGGAATCAATCAATCATGCTAAATATCCTAGGGAAACTGCAAGAGACACAACTTCCTACCTTCATCTTTCCTGGTCATCAGCCATCCTCAAGTTTTCCACCAATTTCATCACTGTTCATTACTTGACGCTGCTCAACTATCTCCTACGTAGTCTTCCTACACATTTTTACCGGCTGTTTGTCTATGCACAACGATATTGCTCGTGGCAGAGTGTCACAACGTCGTGTTATATGACTAAACCACTTTATTTCCCGCATTTTTGGCAATTAATAACAAAGTTTCATGGTCCGCTATATTCCCATTAATTCCTCACCTAGCACACACTTTATTTCAATGTTCTATAAATAGAATTTAGAGCATCTTTCAATGACATTTCATTTCAAAGGCCAAACTCTTTTTCCAGCATGCAACGTCTCCGACACGCAAACATAAAGTACAACTAGCCTAAGATATTATCATAGTTATTGTGAACTTTATTGTTATATTTCTACGCAGTATTTAGTTTTCTTAAGACACTGTAGCTGCCTTAATCGTGCATTTTACTTTTTTATTAATCTCACATTATTCATTATTAAATATTTAGATTTATCAACTAGAGTCAGCGCCGTTTCTACTATTTCAATGGATGACTACCTTCATTTTGTATTTACTAGATATTAATATGCTATTTTTTCCAGTATTTATTTCCGCGCCATATCTTCTGCTACGTATTGTTATATTTCTAAATACTTCATTTTCTCCTATTGAATATCATCGGCAAAATTACATCCTAGTTTAATTTTTTTTCTCAAATGACTCGAGGGCTTCTGGCATTATATAGTCAAGAATCACATTGAAAAATGTGAATGAAAGTTTACACTTCTGTCTGTTGTTTTAAACCGGTTACTTGGTGAATTTTTCTAATCAAAACCAGATGGTTTACATGTTCATATAATGAATCACTTTTTCTTTTATAGTATTGGTCAATGGTTGTTATATTTTTCCTTAGAAGCTATAGTGCTCCATACCAGACAGGGTCAACAACTTTTTTAAAGTCAATGAAATTGTGGTAAAGGTCTGATTGGTGTTCCAAGTGTCGTTCTGCTAGAATATTTAAGTTACAATTCTACTCAGCAATATTTCCTCCCTTCTTAAAAACCAGATTTCATTAAGTACTCGTTTTTATTATTAGCTTCATGAGAGCAAATAAAACAGCAAAGTCTTGCTTGGATGCCCAATTAAACTAATTGTGCTGTTTTTGTTTCAGGATTTTTGGAGTAGTTCTCAATTGATTCTATCCATTTATTATAAAACACTATTACAGATTACACAACTTAACTCAGTGATATATTCACCTTCAATTCTACATTAATGTTACCTATTCCGGGTAATTTATTACTATTTTGTTTCATTGTTGCTTGTATGATTTCAGAAACGGTTACTAGTTCTTTCTGAATTTTAGCATAAATATCCTATCTTATCTTAGCACGTTACTATCCATCTTCAGTAACGTGATTGTAGAGTTCATTGGCTTTGGTAAATAAATCATATTTATCTTCAGCAACTTAAGATCTTTTGTATGCTATTTAAAGATATTTATTCCATGATTTCTTTCTATCTCCTCTCATTTTTCGCCTCTTTTTTTTTTCTTCTTAATTTTCTACTATCCAAATTATATTCCATTCCTGAAGTTTCATTTTATATTGTTTTTGTCTCAGGTTTCTTCATTCATCACAACTGACTGGAATATCTTTTTTTATCCAACGACTCTAAACGTTCTTCTTTTACCAAAAATTATTTTACCAAGAATTCTTTCTGCTGTTGCTATTTCTTCAAGGACCCCTATTATAGTTTGCTCTTATGTTCGGCTGTTTGAATTTTTAAAGATCCTATTACATTCCTCCATTTTAGTTCTCCTTCACTGATTGACTCTTAATTTTTATTGCTATTATAAGGATGTTGTAAGGCAACGAACTGGCAGAACCGTTAGCACACCGAGTAAAACATCTAACAGTATTCCGTCCGTCTTTACTTTCTGAGTTCAAATTCCTCCGAGGATGACTTTGCTTTTTATCCTTCCGGGGTCAATGTAATCGACTAGCCCCCTCCCCCAAAGTTTCAGGCCTTGTACTTACTCTCTCTTTTACACTTTTACTTGTTTCAGTCATTTGACTGCGGCCATGCTGGAGCACCGCCTTTAGTCGAGAAAATCGACCCCAGGACTTATTCTTTGAAAGCCTAGTACTTATTCTATCGGTCTGTTTTGCCGAACCGCTAAGATACGGGGACGTAAACACACCAGCATCGGTTGTCAAGCGATGTTGGGGGGACAAACACAGACACACAAGCACACACACACACACACACACACACACACACACACACACACACACACACACACACACACACATATATATATATATATATATATATATACATATATACGACGGGCTTCTTTCAGTTTCCGTCTACCAAATCCACTCACAAGGCTTTGGTCGGCCCGAGGCTATAGTAGAAGACACTTGCCCAAGATGCCACGCAGTGGGACTGAACCCGGAACCATGTGGTTTGTAAGCAAGCTACTTACCACACAGCTACTCCTACTCATAGAACATTATTAAAATTTTGTGAGCACAGCCGGTAAGTGAACCTGGAAACCTCCCCATTTCATAGTTGATTGATATCTTATGAGAATGAAAACAAAATCAATCTGGTTATTCTATATCCCTCCGGTCATTGTCGTGATATTGTTCTTGTCAGTTTCTGCTGATGAATTATTTTTGCGAAAATTAGTTTATGTTGATTTGCAAATTCTAATAATCTTACTCATTCTCCTGTTGTGTAGTTTTTCCCTAGCCATATTTACCAATTGTTCTTTCCTAAGCGTCATGAGCATCTGATCCAATCTTTGCATTCCACTCACCTTTAAAAATGAGAATATATTTTCTTTGTGTTTGTTTGTGTTTGTTTCTTTCTTTCTCGAGTTGTTTGACGGAATAAGTAGAATAAATGTGCAACTGTATTTGTGTGTGTGTGTGTGTGTGTGTGTGTGTGTGTGTGTGTGTGTGTTTGCGTGTTGGGAGCTATCATGAAGCAACATTTCGTAATGATGAGTAAAAAACCCTGCATGAACAGAAAAACTGTTCGTCATTTGTCGATGACAAGAATGATATCCATCTACATTCAAACTTATTTTCTTTTGTTCATTTTTATTCTTTTATTATTCTATTCTTTTATCGATATCAATCATTGGTCTGCAACCATACTCAAGCACTGCCTCCAAGAGATTCAGTCGATCATAAACGAACCCGGTACTATTTCTTTTAGAAATTTATTTTATCAAAATCTTTTTATCGAATCGCTAAGTTTACAATACTGACAATTAAGGATGAACTAGACACATTTGTTTTCATCTGTAAGCATAAATACAGACAGGGATACCGATGCGAACGCACAACAAGAAAACGTAAATATAACACATAAGTGTGAATAGATAGATAGATAGATAGATAGATAGATAGATAGATAGATAGACAGACAGACAGACAGACAGACAGACAGACAGACAGACAGACAGACGGACGGACGGACAGACAGACAGACAGACAGATAATGGACAGATACCAGACTTGCACAAGGGCGATTTTTGTTTAATGTGAGAAAAAGATGCGCACGCATCAAATTCACTTTCTCATGCTCACACAATATGCCCAGAGGCAAGATAAGATCAGAACAACCGAGTTTGTGTAAGAATGCAGAAGATTACCAAAGTAACTGCAGGGATCTCCACACCTCACCGTATCATCTAACTTGGTTTGTTTCCAGAGCAAAAATAACATAGCTTCCAGCCTAACTTGATTGTATGTGACCATCTTCCCAGTTGCCACTATCTTCGAATCTGAAGAGCTGAAAGCTACTTATTTCTTCATGCTACTAACCAAAGACACTAACGTGCACATGTACACATTATTGGATGAAAGGCCATTGACTTCACTAAGCTCGTCTTGGAGAAGTCAATTTTTAGATATGTCCTATTTTTCGTCCTGCAGGCCATTTAAAATTACCTTCTACATCAAGCAAGCTTGACGTTGTTGCCAGGCTTAAGTTTGTACTGGATTACATTTAAGCGATTCCAGATCTTTATGCTCCGTCTCATTAAGGTTCTTCAATCGCGGAGAATAATGTTCTTGTGTGTGATGGCTTTCTTCTCTCGGACAAACTTAATGCATATGGCTTGCATTATAGACATAAATTCATTGAATTTTATGTCAGTGTCTTGCATGGACGCACTTTGAAGCTAGTCTTGCTGGAGTATTTCTTTGTTGATGGACTTCCAGTCAGCCTTGTAAAAGTTCAGGCTGGCTAACGATTGAGATCCAGCAGTGTTGTATGATTCTTTACTTAGCTTTGGACCATATATTGACAG
>NC_142931.1:46193415-46203415 GCF_046866305.1 Octopus bimaculoides | reverse complement strand
CGATACCTCTTTATAATTCATGAATATGTGTGTGCGTGTGCGCATATGCGTGCGTATACGTGTATGCGAGCTCGTGTGTGTGTGTGTGTGTGTGTGCGTGCGTGTTTTAAAACTTTCCATATATATATATATATATATATATATATATATATACTAGAGTTTATATATTTATTAAACTCTGAAGCATCACGGTCACCAGTCAGAATTTCGTAGTTTCACTGTTAGCTGCAATGAAGAAACAGACAGGCAGACAGACAAACAGACAAGCAGGCAGACTGACAGATAGATAGATGATAGATAGATAGATAGATAGATAGATAGATAGATAGATAGATAGATAGATAGTCTCTGTGTGTGTGCGTGTGTATTGATTTAGGTAAGATAAACAAGATTAGCACCCAGGAGCGCGATTTTGTTCTGTTGGTTAATCATGCTTATTCTTTAGTTGATCACTTCAGAGGTTTGAAAGTATCAGATAACTTTGAATAATATAGATCATCGATTCCCATCTCTTATGCATCAGAGAGGTCTTCTATGAAATTCTTACAGAATTTGGATATAACCTATCTTTTACTTGTTTCAGTCACTTGATAAATCAAATTAGTTCACTCTTTTTAAGGTGGCCGATGATGTGGAGCTTCTCTGTGAAGATAAAGACACGTGACTTTCATTTGTTCTTAAATGACCATGTCTTATCCAGTACTTCCTATGACGTGCCGGGATCTCATTTTAGTTTTTTTTAATTTCTAAATGTACTGTGAAAGTGTAGTATTGTTTTCCAGGTAGTTATGACGAATCAAATAGCTGTATTGGTGCAGGTTTTATGTAGCTTCTTAGCATTTTTGTATTGTATCTCTTGATAGCATTAGATATGTTTCTGAGCAGCTGTAATTTACTTTAATGTTGTTTTTATTGAGCAGATGATGTGATTATGGACTTTTGAGACTTGTTTCTGGATATGAGAGAGGAAATGTTTTGCAATATTTCTTTCTACCCCAATGTTGTATGTTGAGTTATAACATTTCTTTCTCTAGTGCTTTTATGACAGTTGTTAAATAGTGTCTGTTGGTACTTCATTCATTTTTCTATTGACTACATTTTAAAGCTCCATCTTGGTCTGCAAACTAATTGAAAATGGCTTTATCAACGGATAATGCATTTACACACCTGCTGAGGTTTATTGATGCATGCTTGATTACGTTTTGGATGATGATCATTAGATTGTGCGTATATGTGCACTAGAGATTCGTCCTAAAATTGCCTAAAATAGTGCTATCTCCACAAAAGACAAATGCCAAGAAACGCAACACATCACCAAGCTACACAGACACGACACAGAATACTCTTACAAGAATCACCAGCACACTAGCTCTGGAAAAGAATACAGCACTTACAAAGTGTAATTGGAAACGATGGGAGTCAATGAAGAAGCCGTTAGCTTTTGTCGCCGGCCGTGTTGGATAAGTAATAGCAATTTAAGAATCTGTCAAATTCATGTAATTTCTGTCTCGCGGAGAAGCTCCACATCATCTGTCATTCTTCTCCAATGTTAAATAAAAGAATGAGCTACTTTCGACTTGTTGACTTATTCCCATTTCGATGCAATTTTCAAAGAAGACATTTTCCCCCCGATACTTGTCGCAGTACAAGGACGTTCTACACTGTTTGTATCACCTAAAGTTATTACTTTCAAACCTTTCCATGTGTACGGTTGACCAGCTGAACAAAACTGTTTATTGGGAATGACATCTCTGTTTATGTCACACTTAAATAACCATACGTATGGTTCTACATACAAAGTTGTATTGAGCACCTTTGTTTTTGTACTACAAATTTTAAAAATCATTCAGATGATATAGAAATGGTACTTCTAGCAAGTCAGAGGCCTCGTAAAGTTTCCTCGTTGGTTCGTTGCCGAATAGAAGTGAGAGGGCGTGTATGACCCGAGTGCACTATCTTAGCGTTCGTCCTATATGCCGGATAAAACAGTTGAGAAAGGGCACTTGCTCTTCACAGTAAAATTATCCGGAAGCTGTGAGATTTCCCGATTGTCCCTAAAGTGTACTTATCCTATTGAGCCGTGCTTTTTGTTCTTTGTTTTCGTGTTTTGACATCTCAGTGTTTATATTGTTCATTTATTTCACGCATTATTATCATTATTATTACTATTATTATTATTATTATTATTATTATTATTATCATTATTATTATTGTTATTATTATCACACTGTTGTTGTTCTTAATAATAATAATCCTCTCTGGTATAGGCACAAGGCCTAGAATTTGGGGGTAAGGGGTAAGGTGATTACATCGACCCCAGTACTCAACTGGTACTTAATTTATCGATCCCAAAAGGATGAAAGGCAAAGTCAACCACGGAGGAATTCGAACTCAGAACGTATCGACGGGCGAAATACAGCTAAGCATTTCGTTCAGCGTACTAACGGCTCTGCCAGCTCGCCGCCTTAATAACGAAAATAATGATAACAAGGTGAGTTGGCAGAATCGTTAGAGTGTCAAGCAAAATACTTAGCGACATTTCTTCAGACTCTTTACGTTCTTTACGATTTGGCTTTTTATCCTTCTGCGGTCAATAAAATAATTACCAACTGAACACTGGGGTCGAAATACTCAACTAGTCCACATCTCCCTTGGGTGAGCTTACCGCGTGCACCTGAATACCACCCCACATATTTCTGTATTCCCGCGCATATTATTATTATTATCATTATTTTACTTCTCAGAGCTCGCGATTTTACACCCTCCGCTTACTTCTGTGAGAGCAGACAGCAACCTGTTGTTAAAAGTCTCGCAGGGCTTCTTTCTACGATACTTAACGTCCAAGTACCAATCTCAAAATCTTCACTGCCCCCAATGGAGCATTTTTTGTGCATGTTCTACCCTCATCTCAATTCCAGTTACTCCAATATATTTCTCGAACTTGGTTGTCAGTGCTCCCAGTGTACATACCACTACGGGATTGAAAGTTACGCCCACATTCTTGCAATTCCGTATTTTAGTAATTTGTATTCTTCTTTTTTTATTGCTCTTTGTCCCCTACGCATGCGTCCCCAGGTATGACAATATCCATAATCTTAGCTTCCTTCTTCCTTATTCACTATAACATTGTCTGATCTCCGAGCGTCAATTAATGAATCACACTGGATTGTAAAATCCCATAAAATAATTGTATATTCATTATTCTCAGTGACGCCTTCTGGTTTATGTTCGTACCATTTCCGTGATCTTTCAAGGCCGTTGATTTATGTTCGCACCGATGCTGCTGCTGCTGTTGTTGTCGTCGTCGTCGTTGTTGTTGTTGTTGTTTAAGGCGGCGAGCTGACAGAATCGTTAAGCACGCTGGGCAAAATGCTTGCGGTCTTTCGCCTGCCGCTACGTTCTGAGTTCGACTTTGCCTTTCATCCTTTCAGGGTCGATAAATTAGGTGCCAGTTGCGTACTGGGGTCGATCTACTCGACTGGCTCCCCCAAAAAAATTTCAGGCCTTGTGCCTATAGTAGAAAGGATTATTATTATTATTATTATTATTATTATTATTATTATTATTATTATTATTATTGTTGTTGCTGTTTTTGTTGTTATTGTTGCTGATGCTGATGCTGTTGTTGTTGTTGTTGTTGCTGTTGTTGTTGCTGTTGTTGTTGTTGTTGTTGTTGTTGTTGTTGTTGTTGTTCGACCCATGTGATCAATAAAGGAAGCGTTGTTGTTGTTGTTGATGCTGCTGCTATTGTTATTTATGTTGCTGCTATTACTATCAATTTTAATATTCCTCTTGTTATTCCCAGGTGGAAGATATTGAGTCAAAACTGGACCTTCTGATAGATTTGTACAAAGAAGATCGCCAGTTAGTTTTGCAGCATGTTCTGGGTGTCCGAAGTGAACAGGAAATAGTACAGAGCGACAGCCGAAAAAAGCCACAACCTCTGTCTTCCCTAAAGCCACGGCCAATCCTTGTGGACAAGCAATACACCAGCGAACCTAACACGCCGACCGGCATCCGTAACCCTAGCCGCCCAATGCAACGAAATCTGTCGGACTTAGGACAGCGCATAAAAAAACGTGTCACTTATCGCTGTTTGTCTTATAACGAAGTGCCGCATCGGACAATGTCGGAGAGGATTACATATGACAGGAACAAACCTATCAAAGATTTGTTCGTAGGTGAACCTAGGCCGGCAAAAAGCTGCCTCTTACAGCCGCAGCCGTCATCTTCCCGAGACAGATCGCCGGTCGGTGATCAAGTAGGAACGCTGTGTTTCGCGTGCTCCGAGGGCAAGGACACTCTTAATGTGACTACTACTGCAATTAATATAACTACTACAGCTACTATTACTACTATTATTCCAACACCGACAGCAGAAAGCAGCAGCACTACAACAACTGACACCCAACAGGGTTACGAGCAAAATACTCATAAGCAACTTTGTGCAACTAAATCAGTTGGAAACAATGTGGCTGTCACGTAGCCAAGGTTTTTCACATTTAGTGAGAGAAGAATGAATTGAACAGCTCTGCACATATTGTCACTTATCAAAGTTAATGCATGTATCTTGAAAGGAAACCAACAAAAGTGAAAGTAATCTATATACATGCATATGAACATGCGCATATGTGTGAGGATTATGTATGTCTGGGAGTGTTCGAAAGCCAATATATAAGTATTATGTGCGCGTGTGTATGTATATACAAGCATCCATATGCATGCATATATATATATATATATATATATATATATATATATATATATATATATATATATATATATATATATATATATAATATGAATGTGTGTGCATGAGAATGTGGTTCGCACATTTATGCGTAAATGATTCGAGGCCGAGAGTGAAGGATTCACTAGAGGGTTGATTTATGGTTGATGGTGATGATGATGAGGATGATGATGATAGAAGTATACAAACGCCACTGAATGTATGGGTAAGTGTGTAAGTACGTTTGCAGAGGTTTGAGAAATTGTATACAGTTTGGGAGTACGCATGAATAAATACATATATAAATATATATATATATATATATATATATATATATATATATGAATTGTAAATAGCAAGAGTATGTGAGATCGTGTGCAAGCGAAGATGAAAATGCTTCAGTATATTTATATGAGTATGTATATGTGTGTTTGGGAACAAGTATTTGAGTTTATTTCTATATGAGTGCCTGCTTCAGTTAAAGAGGTATGTTTGAGAGAACGATCAGGGGAGAGAGAGAGAGAACGGAAGAGATGGGGTACGTTTCGTATACATCGTTCTAAAAGAAATATATATAAATACACAGTATATTTAACAGTATATCTACATACCCTAATTATATTGTATTCAAAGAGTCTCAGTAGATATAAATAAGAATAGATGTATATATTAATATAACAGTGCACATAACCACATCGCAAGCACATACACACACATGTAAGCATACACACACATGTAAGCATACTCACACACTCACACACAAGTATAAATATATATATTTATATATATATATATATATATATATGTATATATATATATATATATATATATATATATATATATATATATATATATATATATATATATATAATACTTATAAACGTGTGTGTATGATGTATGAGTATTTATACATATCTTATTTATATACATATTCTCATATTTTGTACACACAAATACATGTATCTTTATATTATTATATGCTATTATGTTCGCATAATTTTTTCTATTTATTTAATTTTTCATTTAACATTGTTTGTTTTATATATATATATATATATATATATATATATATATATATATATATATATATATATATATATATATATACATATATACATATGTGTATATGTGCATATATATATATATATGTATATATGCATATATATAAGTTTGTATGAATTCGTTGCTTCGTTTTTAAACATTAACAATGATTTACCTCCCTTTCATACCACTCTTTAGCCATTTGTAATGGCGTTATATCCACATCTCAGGACTGTGTTACTTAATGATTTTAATCAGTTAAATAAGATGGTGTAGGTGGAGTTGGTATTTGTTTTCATTTTATTTCACTTCTGTGTTATCTATTTTGATATATTTTTTGAGTTGTTGTTCCAATAATTAAATATTATGAAGAAAAAGAACTAAAGAACAAATTCTAAGATTATTTTATTTATATTTATATATTTATGTTCATTTTATTACTTGATTGTTTTTGTTTGTTTGTTTTCCGTTGCCTATTTTACAAAATAGTACTAATAACAACAACAATAATGATAATAGATGTAATGATGAAATCACATTAAGAAGGAAGGGATCTTCTCAGTAGAAAGCTTAGCAATTCGCAGCGGATTACTTGGGATATCTTCAATTAATAAATGGGTTATCTTGTGTGAAATAAATGGTATATCCTCAGTTCAAATGCTGATATATTTCATATAGAATAGATATAATCGATAATGTATTCCAGATTCCGCGAAATTACATATCTTCAATGATTTGATGGGATGTCTTCAGGTTAAAAAAAGAAGTTTAATAAAATAAATCGGATATTTCCAATGTAATATTTTCAATAAATATGTGAGATTCTTTCTGAGAAATAAAATACTATATCCCCAGTGGAAGTAGTGAGAAATAGTCTGTTAAATAGACAAATATCTTTAATATATTAAATGACTTCGGATTAACAGAAGGATAATTTATCTTTAACGAAATAAATCAGATATTTATTTAGGTTCAGTCGAATAATATTAGATATCAACATCAAAACGAATTATATATATTCAATACACATATAATAATAATAATAATAATAATAATAATAATAATAATAATAATATCGACATACATTTGCTTAAATAAATGTGATATTGAAACTGTAGTGAATAACTTCAGCGACATATGGAACAACTTCAGTGAGTTAGGTACGATATCGCAAGCGCAAAGATGGGATATTGTCACTAAAAGATATATTCGACAAGTGGGTGAATTACCTTCAATGAAATGAATATGCAATAGTTAGTGAATTAACTACGGTGTCATTAATAAATACTATATATATATATATATATATATCATCAGTGTAAGAAGTGTGATATCGTTTGCCAACAGTGTTGTAAATGATGGCTCTTCAGTAACATAACCACCTTCAGCAACGAAATACATATCTTATCATTCAGTAGCATTCATCTGAAATATCTTCAATGAAATAAATTAGATATATTCAGAAAATATATAGGATATTTTTCATTAAAACAAACGTGATAATTTAACGACAAACTGGAATATCTCCAGGGATTAATACAGTACATCATTGATGGAAACGAACAGATATGCGTTAAATATGAACGTTAAAACACGCAATGAAAAAAATACCCCTTCCAACGAAGTGTTCATTGTTATTGTTGTTGATTTTCTTTTTAGTTTTTCTTTGTTTATCTTCATACACACAAACAAATATATATATACGTGTGCGTGTGTTTGTGTATATATGTATATATATATATATATATATATATATATATATATATATATATATATATATATATATGTATATATATATATATATATATATATATATATATATATATATGTATATATATATAATATATATATATATATATATATATATATATATATATATATATACACTCACACACATACACACTCACACACATTTTCCACACACACACATACATACATATACATATATATATATATATATATATATATATATATATATATATATATATATATATATATATATATATATATATATATATATATTCTTTCTATTTCAGAGATATTTTGTAACTTTGATGATGTATTTTGATAATGTGATTACGTTGATGATTGGCTGCTAAGTTGCTTGGTTGCTTGGGTATTAGGTTGGTTGTTTGGTTTCTGGATGAGTTGCTTGGTCACTTGATTGATAGTTTGAATGATCAGTGGCCAGCCTGGTTCGTTGCCTTGATTCGAATGGTGGGTGGGGTGTGGCAGGGGGCGGGGGATGGTTTAACCGGTTTGTCGACTGAGTTTTTTCGTTTTTTTTTTTCTTTTTCATGAACTGTGATCATGAACGAATTTGTTATAATGTAAAAAAAAAAAGAAAGAAGCGAAAATGTAGTGTTTATTGTTACTACTAATAATAATAATAGTAATTATAACAACAAGCAATGGCATCACAAAAACCACATTACAACCAGCTACAGTTTTGTTCAATATGATAAAATAATAATAATAATAATAATAATAATAATAATAATAATAATAATAATAATAATAATAATAATTAATTGTAACAATTTCATCACGGAACTTGATGAATCTATCGAAGCTGCCCTTCTACCTTTTAAAACAGCACAAAGTACTCAAATACAAACTAACACACGCACACACATACAGCACACAAGCAGCCACTTGTGAAAGAACAAACATTATGAAATATTTAAAAGAAAAGAAAGCCAGAATGAATAGAGAAGAATTATAAAAAAATAAGAAAGGATAGTATAACGATGAAGTATTTAAAAAAAGAAAAGGCAAAACTCTACAGTACAAATAATAATTAAACGAAATGAGTGGTGAGTTCTATAAAGCAAGAGTTTCTAAGCCGTTTTGATTTTCGGTTGAAGCCAATTCACATTTGGCCGCTAATAACCCCCTAGCAATGGCAAGAACGTCACACAACTCATTCTCTACTATAAATGTTTGGTCTTGTGCCAAAATAAGAAATATAAAATTATAATTTCCAAAATCTTCAGAAGGTACTTTTTTTAATGAAGACAGATAATGACAATGATATTTTTTTCTTTTCTACTTCTATTTTCTTCACACTCCTTTACTTTTCTCTACCCCTCTCTCTCTCTCTCTCTCTCTCTCTCTCTCTCTCTCTCTCTCTCTCTCTCTCTCTCTCTCTCTCTCTATTATACAAAGAAAACTTTTGAAATTTATTATAAAATATGTGCCGAGCGCCGTTAAACGAAACTAAATTGGGCTTCTAGTTAGTCGAGGCCGTCACTTACGGTATTAATGCTTTTTGAGAAAGAACATATCAAGTGAACATCACAATCTCTCATTTTCTATCCCTAAAGCATTAGTGATTGTGTGCCTAGACAAACCAGATAAAAAAAATGTTTTAATATCTATGAAGCGGCATTCGATGATGAATAAAATAATGATAAACCCTCAGCAAATACATAATCGACTCGCGGTTTCAATCCTCAGTAAAAGCCATTTTTCTTCACATGTTACGCCGCTAAAGCCCTTGGGAAAGGCCTGAACGTCACAAGTTTCCATTAACACTTCCTCTAAAAAAATTACACACACACATACACACACACACACACACACACACACACACACACACACACACACACACACACACACACACACACACACACATATATATATATATATATATATATATATATATATATATATATATATATATATATATATATATAGGGCCTATAGTGCCTAGTTAAAAAAAGGAACCAAATAATAATGAAATAATACCGCTTAAATCTAATCTTTCTCTTAGAATCACCATATTAGCCTAATCAAAGACTTCTTTAACGAGAACGAAAAAAAAAAGCAAAAAAATGCCTTTATACCAGAAATAAATTATAGATTTTCTCTTTTTTACTTTTTATTTTTCTTGTGATTCAAACATTAAAACAATATTCCCTCCCCGTTAACACAAAGAATTTACCTTCTTATATTTAAAATGAACACTTAAAAAAGTCGTAGACAAAAAAAATATGAAAAGTATTTTCAGATTTTACACAGTTTTTATTATTAACTATTTTTTATGTTTCCGAAAAGAAGTGACTGGCTGTTGACATATATGTTTATATGGCTATATATGTATTGTGTGATTGGCGATACGTATATACATGCATGCAGACATATATATATATAATATATATATATATATATATATATATACACATGAATATAAACATACATAGCTCGTCAGCAGTCCAGTAGTAGTTC
>NC_142931.1:46180915-46190915 GCF_046866305.1 Octopus bimaculoides | reverse complement strand
TACATACACACACACACACACACTATAGGGTTAGATGATATATAATATCTTGAGTCTATGACTTCAAATGTTTTTGAATTTGCATATAACAGACTGTGGTGTTTTAATTGTCGGTCTATTTTTAAGTGAATGCTAACTTTGTTTGGATAATATTAACGCTTTATTTCTCCATTGTATAAATGTTGTAGCATTCACGGCGACCTTCTAGGAAATTGATCCAAATTTAAGATATTTATTTAAATAGACAAGTAGATACAATTTAGAGAAACTAGCATAAATTATCTACGAATTGATATTTTTGTGAATAGAAAAGATGATTACCCATTAGAATTTTGTCTTCGTCCTAACTGAATCCGGCATGAATCAGTGCAATATGAACTAGTTTAATATTGTATGGAATAGTTTAACATTGATAATTTTCTTAAGTCATGCCTCATTAGATATCCTTATTCACCAAGATAACATTTGTATGCGATTCCTAATTTGAAATTAAGGTGGAATATTAGAAGGTCTTGATAATAAGTTTCAATAATGACCGGCTTTGTACAGTATGCGAGCACTCAGCTTTGACAACTGTAGAAATACAGAAAGCCAAAAACAAAACTGACAAACAATGAGACAAACAGATAGAGAAACAGACAGACAGATTATTTTAACGTGTTTCAGTTCTTAGTAGAAGCTAAATCTAGATACGATATACGCTACACACAACATAGACACCATTTGATTGAAAGTGTTAGAGGAAGATAGATATAAATTTTGAAACCGTTGTCCAATTAAGTAAAGATTTATAGTGCATTGAAACTTATCTGATTGTAAGTGTCTTGTCAGACATAATGGCGAGGATTTATTCAGATTCAGTTTCAACAAATGTCGGTATATATTTTCTTTCTTTTTTCCTTTTTTTTTTTTTTGTTTGTTTTCTGTTTTTTAGCAATGATGTAAAACAAGGCAGGGTTGGTCAAAGAGAAAATGTTTTGACGCAGACTTTTGAATTGTATTGTGAACCCTTTTTTTAATGAAAGCTATATTACTCATAGTCTATATGGGATTTTATGGATCAATCTATTCGGACTAATATTCCAAAATATACTGGTGGGTTAGTTAGCTGTTGCCAATTAGATATCGTTCATTTGTGTGTGTGTGTGTGTGTGTGTGTGTATGTGTGTGTGTGTGTGTGTGTGTGTGTGTGTGTGTGTGTGTGTGTGTGTGTGTGTGTGTGTGTGTGTAGAAAACTGGAAATCCTCGAACCACCTCACCCCACTATTTTTATCATATGGACTTCTTTATTTTGATGGAAGCCACTCAAAGTAAACAATTCTGTTATACTTCTTATAGCTTCGTATTGTGTGACAATTAGAGCTGTCTGGTCTTCATTTTCCCTTCTATTGTGTAGCTTTTTTCTTCTATTATACTGTATGTAGCTGTAGCCATTAGGTACCAGAATTAGTAAGCAGTCAATGAAATGTATATAACTAAATATATATATACTATAAATAAATTATATAAAACAAACAATAAACTTTATTCGATATCAATACGTTTCGAACTCAATACATTTATAATCTAACGAACAAACCGTCCATTCCTTCTATATTTAATTTTTAGTTAGATAGAGTGAGGCAGGAAATGTTCAGTGCCTTTCCGCAACACCTCTTTTTTTCATCTTAACTTCGAGGTAAAGAAACAAGACATTAATTCCAATTCAATTTCTTTATTTAAGTTGACAGCTTATTTCTGCAGCCATTTTGAATCCACGTTATTTTTAAAATATTTAAAATTCCGATTTTACTTTGGTTCATGTTATTTGATTTCTTTCTTTCTTTGCATTGCCTCTATGGGTTTTACTTTCTTCCTTTTGGCCTATATAATAATAATAGTAGTAGTAATAATAATAATAATAATAATAATAATAACAACAATAATAATAATAATAATAATAATAATAATAATAATAATAATAATAATAATGATAATAATAATAATAATAATAATAATAATAATAATAATAATAATAATAATAAAAATAATAATGAAAACTTTTGAGAAATTGAGCAAATATAAGGATTTTTAGATAGAAATCAGAAGAATATGGTATCTCAAAACAACATTACCTATTGCCATTGAGGCACTTGGAATAATATCAAAAGGAGCCAACAAATATGTTGACCAAATTTCTGGCAGCCCTAAAATAAGTGAATTGCAACAGATCATACTTATGGGTACCTCGCATATCTTACGTAAATTCGTCGCCATGTAAATACAATCTTATTCATTCGATTTTATTATAAATTTTATAAGAAGGAATACTTTTCTTTTTAATTTGACGCAGACATCAGATTATCAATTGCACGACATCTCGCCCGCTTGCATTTTTAGATGCGAAATCTTTCTGGTCTTTGACGTCTCTGTTGAGACTTCGGTGTAGCCCGTACAAATGAAAGCGAAGAAGGCAAAACATGGTAGTAGTAGTAGTAGTAGTAGTAGTAGTAGTAGTAGTAGTAGTAGTAGTAGTAGTAGTAGTAGTAGTAGTAATTCGCGTTATAGTAGGTGCATTAGGTATGATAAAAAAACATTCAGACAAATACATAACAAAGACACAAGAACTTACGAGTATATGTAACATACAGAAAGGCACTGCACGCATCCTACGTAAAACACTTTCAATACAGTGAAAGAGCACCACAAAAAAACCACAGCACATACCCATGGCACACAGAGTTGCGCTCGGTAGTGTAGTGAAAGCACGAGACTACTGAATAGACAAATACATAACAAAAACACCAGGACTTACAAATATATACAACATACAGAAAATTGCACTACTGGACACTGCACACATCCTACGCAAAACACTTTCAATACAGTAACCATAAGAGCATCACAGCAAACCACAGCACATACCCAAGGCACACACAGCTGCGCTCGATAGAAGTGAAAGCACGTTATAAAAATAAAACTACTGAACAATAATAATAATAATAATAATAATAATAATAATAATAATAATGCCTCGAACGGATGGATAGAGGAAATAGGCCTTAAAACCCAGTTTAGTACAGCTCCAGAAAACAGCGTTATTAGGGATAGCTAGGATACTTAGGAGGGTTTTTGACATCTAAAGTTACTTGGGGCCCAATGTTTGGAATTTTTCTTTTCCAACAGTCTAATCTGTTGTGAGTATAATAATGATAATAATTGTTTATTGGTCACCAGGTCTTCACTTATACATACGAACCGATTGGCTACAAATCGGATACTAACAACTACAATGAAGTGTACGTACACAATAAAACACGTAGGCGTAACAAGCGTAACAAGGTATTAAAAAAATTTACTAAAAATCTTCAGCAAAAGTGACAACTACATAAATTTCATGGCTACTACAACAGAAACATAATATCTAGAGAGACATATAAAAAATAACCCTGATCTAAAAATAACATTGAAAATCAAACGATGCAGACAAATAAAAGCCAAAAATCCCCTCGGGACTTACAAATCTGCACAGTAAACAGAAAATTGCATTTACTAGGCACTGGATACATATTGCGTAGAGTAGTTTCACTACTATAGAAAATACAAAACTGTAGTAAAAGACTGCATATGCTGTAGTGAAAGCACGTAACATAAATAGAGGACTGAATAATGATAATAATAATAATAATAATAATAATAATAATAATAATAATAATAATAATAATAATAATAATAATAATAATAATAATAATAATAATAACAACAACATATTTATTTATTTATTTGACAATTCATTCATGCAAAATGTGTTACAAAGGAGTTTACAGGTTGTGTGATGTAGACACATATAATTATATAAAATCGAAGAGTGGAACAAAAAAAGAACATAAAATGCAATGAGGTATTAAAATCTGATACATTAACACAGATATATTATACAACTAAACAAGATGTGTCCGTGAGCAAGATGTGCGTGTGTGTGTGTGGATAGATGGATGCATGGTTGCATAATTGCATTAATAATAATAAATGAAGGCGACCCACATACAAATGGGAAGCTTCCGCGTAGGTTGTACCAGAACCAACCACCAGCCCACGATGCCGATCACCTTACCCTCTTGATACTGGAAACAGGAATATTCAAAAGTGTCCATGAGCATCGTCTGAGTTGGATGGAGCAAGAAGCATCCCACATACTCCGGACATGGCTGTTTCTGGTGATGTTAGATTGATGGTCTGGGTTTCGGTATTATATATATAATTTGAGTGTCTTTTGAATTCTAATCCTATTTCCTCTTTTATCTCAGTCAGCACACCGTCCGCTACGTCTTCCTTCTGGTCGTCCATTAGATCAATCAGGATCTCGTTGGTGCTTCACACGACCCTGCATCTCACGTCATCCTGCGGGGGTGCTCTCTTTCATGTGTCTTAACACCTTTGGTTTTCATTTTTTCTGAAACTTTTTATTTTTGCTTCCTGCGATAATTTAGAATCCTTTTCCAGCCTCCATTTCTTTCCCCACCGCCTTCCAACGACGGAATAGTACTACTAAGAAGGGTTTCCCCGTCTTCCTGTTCGTTGGTTCCAGACACTGGGAAACGAGATGTTTTCTTTTTCTTTTTCTTTTTTCGGCTATCGTCCTCAAAACGTCGACTGATGGTGCTCTAGATACAAGAATTTTGGGAGGCCTGTTATTGTTGCTGCAGTTGCCTCTGATATTGTTCATCGCTTTCTTTCTTCCTCTGCTTTTCCAGCTTTTTTCGGCAGAAAACCCTGAAGTGGCTCTTACAATCACACTAATAGAACTGAGTTTTCTGTACTGCACCACCTGCCTAATTGCTTTTCTTTCTTCCCACCACCCATTCCAACTTACATGTCACAGTGAATTACAGCTACGAAATAACTCTGAAGCCATTAGGAGTTTCATGTCAGCCCCAGCTTGATCACATGTTACTTTGTGTTCCCTCTGACTCGTCATCTGTTCGTTCTCCGTCGTAAAGTGAGAACGAGACGAGAGTCAATGTCACAAACAATGTCTCTGTCCATTTTAGACTGTTCAGATATTTTGCCGCAAATCCATGACAGTGTGTGACTCGCTAACTTTGCCTATCCTTCTGCCTTGTCCTTGCTCTTAAAGACCAGACACGTGCTTCTGTATGCTCTACCCCGGCCAAATAAATACACACCGTTCCACAATTTTGCCAGAGTTTCTTCCAACTGTTCCTTTGTAAGCATATTGAAGCCCTTTTCGTTTTTCGAGAAGCAAGGGTAGACTACGTCTCTTGTGACACGCTTCTTCCATATTTCTTTTTTTCTTGGAACCTACATATGTCCAATGATTCTTTCTGGATCACCATGCTAGCAATAGTATTATGAAAATTTTGGCTGTCACCACCTGTGTGTGTCAAGATGCAAATGTACGCTTTACAAATGTGTTTTCTATGTAATCATCGGTTTCCCTTTTGTCTATCTGATTTTTTTTAATATATTCAACTACGGGGGTCGGACATATATATTACTATCACCTTTAAGGGGAAATCCTACAGCTACCTCAATGGATGCTATGCTTACAAATATTTTTGACAGACAGACAGACATACAGATAGATAGATAGATAGATAGATAGATAGATAGATAGATAGATAGATAGATAGATAGATAGATAGATAGACAAATATATGCATTTACATGAAATTTAGATTTGGAGACTTTCGAGACCTTATCAGCACCTTCTTAGCTCTCTCTATAGCCTATATTACGATTCAATGAATTGTGGTAATAACACAGAACTATTTGCATCGCGCAAACATGTAGAGCAGCATTCTACATGATAATGCGTCCACATAAACATCTTGCCTATATAAGTTCAAATTCCTCGCGTGTTGACAAAATACTGACTAGAACAGAAATATGCACTAAGACACCAGATTGTGACTTCGCTTTCATTTGTATTTCATAAGGTAAATTATAGTCTTGTATTTGTAGTTTCCCACAAATTTTTTTTTTAACTTTGCGTTTAAATATAAGAATTATACATCTTACAATCACATATGCACGTGCACATCCACAGCATACACACACACACACACACACACACACACACACACACACACACATACAAAATACACATATGTGTATATGTGTATGAATGAGTGTGCCTTTTCGTTTGCTCGTTATTGAAGCTGTCACCGTTATTAAATATCTTATAATTTAAAATTCATTGGAGTAATTACATTATTGGCTATTCTATTTATTACCACTGTGCTGTCGTAATTGTTGTTTCTGTGTATTGGGGATGACGGTAGTGATGATGATCATAGTTACTTTTGCTTTGGTTGTGTTATAACAATGGATGTTTTGTTTTGAAAGGGTTGTTGGTGCTGTTTTTGTTGTTGTTTTTTAATTCTGGTGTCATTTGGTTGTGGTAGTTGTGATCGATCTGGCTCAAAGCGGGTGTTTGCCTGTATATATATATATATATATATATATATATATATATATATATATATATATATATATATATATATATACACACACAAATAAACACACAAACTCACATGTTAATAATACACAAAACAAACATATATATATACACACACATACACACAGATAGATAGATAGATAGATAGATAGATAGATAGATAGATAGAATTTATGCATGTATACAAACAGACACAAACACACATGTATATATACAAAGCACACATTTTGTGTGTGCGCGTGTGTAGTAGTAGTAGTAGTAGTAGTAGTAGTAGTAGTAGTAGTAGTAGTAGTTTTATGCAGCTAGTACAATCAAAGGGCGTAATTAATAAGATGTTGGTAGAGTGAATATATATACATACATATATATATATATACATACATATATATATATATATATATATATATATATATATATATATATATATATATATATATATATATATATATATATATATATATAGGTGAGTATGCCGCTTTACAAGCATTTTCTTAACGTTTTATAAACCTTGAAGCCCATAAGTTTTCGTTTAACACATCTATAAATTGAATTATGTAAGAAAACATTCGTTTATACTATTACATTGTTAATGCATTGGTCCGTACTTGCAATTTGTTAATCAGACAGTTATTTTTTTCCATCTAGGTGACCGCTGTTATAGAGTAGAGTTAACCTTTCATAAAACCCTTGTCTACCATTCGATTTCAACGTACTGCTATATACGTCTTCGTTTTTCTTTTCTTTCTATTTAGGTAGTTAATATAGTACCTTTAAAAAATATTATAACTGTCACAATCCTATTTATATTTCCTATACAAATCCTATGCCTTTCGCCTATACAATAAATCAACCATATATAACGTTAAGATTGTGAGTTCATGGTAATGATTGAGAACCGAACTAAATATCTTATAATATATATTCTTAGAGCTTTCTGCATAGATTTCAAATCACCTTTGGGCTCATGTTTTTTTTCTTTCCCTTTTTTAGCCTACCAAGTTACTATAAAATAAATAATTCATCACACATCAAGCATTCGGCCATACCATTCTTCTACAAACATTTGCATTGTGCCTTGTCAAAAAAATCACTAATATACGGAGAGTGTAGAAAACCGTTAAACAAGAAGTAAAATCCCTGAAAGATGTAACGAGTTTGGATTTATCTCAGTTGCTGCAACTTCACTGCTGTCTTTAGAAAAGACAGGAATGTCACAATTTTCCATTTCCTACGTTCCCGAAAATATAACAATTGTGTTTCGGTAATACTCGAAGATAGATGATCGAAATTGCCACAGGAGGAAGATCAGCCATTATTTTTAAATACATTTATAAACAACTTTCGCTTATTTAAAAATGTAGAAAAGTTATGATGGCTATATAGATAAGGAGTGGACTGAGTTGATCCTTCGTACAGAATGAATAACACTAATTTTCTGGCTCAGGCAAGGCACTGAAACTTCCTTTCTCTCGCTTGCATGACAACGGAAGTATTTTGTTCTTTTTAAATAAAAAGAAAATTAGTAAAAAGTGGGGGGAAAAAACAATTTCATAGTTAGTTACCTAGCTAACATAGAATTGTTGCAATAGAAAATATTTAAAAAGTTTACAATGCCGAGATCGAATTCGCTGTAGTCGAGAATATGCATTAGATAGTGTACGAAAATATTAAAATTGTAGATAAATTCAAGGGAAATAACTCTAATTATTTTATAAGGGAGATAACTCTAAGATACTGTTTGCTTTAAATTCATATTTTTTTAATGCTTCATAATGCGTTTCTCCAAATATATTTTATTTTAATTAGCTTTTATTCATTTTCATGATAATTTTTTATTGAAAAGTGCGCTGCAGTGATGGGTAAGACACAAAATAAACTAAATCCATTCAATTATTTACGTCTCTCTTGGTTCAAGCCCGAATTTTACCTTCGTATTCTTACTGTTTTGATAAAATTGACCCAGGTAATATTTTGGAGTCGATTCAGTTGGACTACATATTCCTTCCTTTTCCTAACAAAAAATTCTCGGAAAGTCTAATCAGAAGAAATATAAATTGATTAAGGACAATTGCTTCTTTTAATATTTTGTTGATGTTCTTCTAAATGTTCTTTTTAATCTAAATAACTGTACGACTATGTTATTGTATTTTTAACACACTCTTGTTTGTTATTTTGATAATTAATAAACAAACTGACATTCGCACGCACTCCCAAATCATGAATGCACTTTAAACAACATTAACCAAAATACAATATCTATTTCAACACAGGATCTGAAGAACAGAACGTCATTTACTCTTTCACCTTTTTATTGGTTCCAGCCAGTAGGCTTTGGTCATACTGGAGCATCACCGAATGTTTATTCACATCACAAAGTTAAATTTTATAAATCAAAAAAGTTTCCTGTCATGTAGTAAATAAGTATTTTTCATAAATATTTCCATTCCATCGCAACTCTATTAGTTATTCCTTAGTATCATTTCTATTTGCTTTAATGTCGCTTTACATTTCTCTCTTTTTCTTTTTCTTTCATTTGCAATTAGATAATGTATAGGTTCAGTAGTATATGGACCAAAAAGAATAGTATATTGCATGTGTTTATTCATAGGTTGTGGGCTGCAAACTACTTCACTAGCTCTTTTCTATTTCTATGTAAGCCACTTAATTCTACAATTCTTGAAACATTTAATAGTAGACCATAAATATTAGCACTGTGTGATAGACTTTGATTGACAATCCTCATAGATTCCTATATTTTTCAATCGCTTATTTCACTGACTCACAAGTTAAACACAGTTTTCACGACGGTCTGCTGTTCGTAGAATCATTTAACCTTCTTAATTATTTTAGTGTGAGTAGCATTAAAAAAGATAAACTCTCAATATATTCAGACTGCAATCCGATTTCAGTCAGCTTTTGAAATCAATTTTATTTAGCAATATCCTTGAGACAGACATGAATATCGTAAAATTATTATGCACACTCCTTTAGAACTTAGGGCTTCTTTCCAATTCAAAAGACACCATTATTCGTTATTCTTACTTAGCAGATACAGACCGACCAGAGTAATTGCTGGAGAACAAAAATTAAATATCGACTACTGAAGCACTTCTTTAACAACTTTTCTAGTATTCAAAGATATCAAAGTTCTCGTAAACAAATCAGTTTGATGTTATTCATAACTCATTTTTATATATATTTAATTTTTTATTCTCCTACGCCGCCTTTTATTTCTTTAAGTTTGCAGAGTCGCTGCTGATCAAGTGGATAAGATGTCAGACTACTAAACGAAATGACATACTCCTGTACTCCTTTATCGACATTGTACTGTGTCCAGCGTACAGACACTGAACTATCAATTAGCATATTCTATCTAGCTATAAATAGAGCGCCAAGAGTAGACTCGAACCCACTCTTGCTAATAACAACTGTGAGCAGCTGGAGAATTGTATAATTAGTGAGTTTTGTTAGCCTATAGCTTACTGTGTTGAGTTCAAGTCCTCCTCTAACCTGATCTGGACCCATAACAGAAGCGTTCAC